>NW_027397091.1:3838704-3952417 GCF_003265705.2 Callorhinus ursinus | reverse complement strand
TGTGTGTGTGTGTGTGTGTGTGTGTGTGTGTGTGTGTGTGTGTGATTTAGTTTCAGTTTCCTACACAGCCAGGAATACCTTGTCTATAGCAATGCTAAAGCAATTCCCTTTTCCACATCTGTATTTAAATGAGGTACTAGCTAAAATCTGATATCATTATGCTAAGCCTCAGCTCACACTTAATGAAAGAGCCAGTATGAATTATTCACTGAATGTCATACTTCAGGTTTTAAATTCAATATATTGTGATACATATGCTACATAATTTAAGAGATGGACAAATTACAATATGGCACCTGCCCATGCTTCTCCATTCGGTCATTTCTGCTGCCTGGGTTCAAGTCTCCCTCACATCAATAATTTAGCAGAGTCCCTCCGATTCTCTCCCTAAAAATAAGCCAGCATCCAAAAACCTACAAGGGGAAACGATCCATTTAACTTGGGACAAATCTCATATGCTGAATGATTTAACAGTCCAATTCCAAGCTTGAAAAAGTCACTGAAATGTTGTGAACAGAGGGATCAAATGTGAGAACAGAAAGTTTCCCCAACTAGCTTTACTCTCTGTCTTTTGCTGTCTCTGGGTCACTGCTCTTGGTGTGTTAGATTTTTTCGATTGCACTTAACCCCCAGTCTGTTCCCCTTCTGTGGGCCAGAATCCATTCTGCCTGTCTTCCTTGCTACTTTGCTTTTTCTCTTTCCTCTGTTTTCTTTCCCATTAGTAATTATTTATTAGTCTCTGAGGTGCAGCCCAGGATTTTTCACGGTCTTTTTCCCACTTCCTCCAGCCCATTTGGTCACTGCTGAATGTTCAGAGGGGAGAGTAGGCTTTGACATGTCCGTTATGTGGATCTGGAGCAGTACACTGGAAAAGCTATACAATTACCGGTTCCCTGGCATCGTTTCTTCTTGGCTCTTTGGCCAGGAGGGACTGGCTGAGGAGGAAGTGTGGTTCGATGCTTAGAACACACAGTGGTGGAGAAGTCTGAGCCCTGGCTCTCTCTCCTGGCTCCCCCACCAATACTGGTCTGAAAGCAATGTACCCCTTAGGAAACTCTTTTTGTTGTTCTCTCTCTGTCCCCCTGAGCCCCACCCCGCCACCTCTCTCTCTGAAGTCAAGGGAAGAAACCTACTGGTCATTGACACTCTTTCCCTTCACATAAATGAATGTAAGACAGGAACTAATGCATTGAGCCTACAAGGAATTAAAACTGATATTTTAATGTGCTTTGACATCCCGAGTTGAGAATACGATTTTATCATTCCTTAGAAAAGTTTAATTTCTCATGTGAGCCGAGACAAAGAGCTAGGATTATCAGGAACAATTTATTTTCACTCTTACCTTTCCCACCAGTAATCATCCTGCTTATGTCTAGAGTGGTGCTTCTAGAATTTTAACTGACACACAAATCACTTAGGGATCTTGTTAATACCCTGATCTTGATTCCATAGGTGTGGGCTGGGGCATGAGATCCTGTATTTCTAACAAGCTCCCAAGCAGTACCAATGTTGCTGGTCTTAGACCACACTTAGAGTGGCCAACTGTTCAAGAACTCTCCAGCCCCCCAGCGTTTCCTTCCACACCACATCTGGACTGTGTTCTCTGGCTAGTTCTTCTCTTCTCTCCATTCTCCACCAAAACTTAATGATCCTGTATTCCATTGTCTCAGATCCCCTGTGCTGTGTCATCATGATGGGTAGCCCTTCCATTACGGAATTTTGGTTCCAGAATTTTTTTTTTTGACCTTGCCTTGCATTAAAAAGCTCACACCTCCTTAAGTCCAAGCCACATGACTGTATCAGCACCTCCTGCTGTTGTTATTATCATCTGTGATCTGATTTATCCCATCTTTTGGTGGAGATTGGCACTTAAATCATAACCATCATCTCCCATCTACCTCTTACGATCCATCTACAATATCCATATAGCTAGCCCATCCAATACCTGCCCTCCCAATTTCCTTATTTAATTTTTAAAACTAAATTTACTTCCACTCCATTGCTGCTACCCATTCTAAGAGCCACACTCTAGACTTGGCCACTACCCAGAACTACTATGTATCAGAGAATTTAAACCCTGACATCCCACTCTCTGAGCTCCCATCCTCCAGGGTCTCTTCTGCTCTCCCTATAGTGATCCTTGACCTTTCAATGCTTCCATCCTTGGTATCTTGACTGTCACCTCACCTCTTGTCCTTGCCCATGTTACCTGGATCTTCTATATGATCATCCCAACTCTTCTCTGACAAGCATGCTCAATTTCCTTTTCTTCTCCTCCTCCTCCTCCTCCTCCTCTTTTTTTTTTTTTCATGCTCCAGATACATCTGGAGCAATTCCATCATTTGCCCTTATTTTTCCTAAACCTGAGAAACTGAACATGGCTAGAGAAAATCACCCAGTATGCCAACTGGTGCCATACAAACACACTGTCATAGCCTCCAAGGGGCCCTTGCACAACTCTATGATTCATTCATTCACAGGTACTTAGTTCCTTGAGCTACTCTTCCAGACTTCCTCCCCCTCCTCAAATCTCCAATCAGCCCAAGGCCACGCTCTTAATCTCATTGAGTAGCCTTGCTTCTGTTACATTAAAATTAGAGAAGCTCTCCTAGGTGAACTGCTATCTTCCACTATCTATAAACTTATCTTCACCCACACCCATCTTTACTTCCTTCTTCATCCACATTCTCAGATGATGAGGTGTCTCTCCTTCTGTTCAGGACAGAACCAATCACCTCTGCATTGACCACTCCTAATGTCGCATCCTATTTCTTTCAGGCTTGCATAGGTTATTCCCACCAACTTCATCTTCAAACTCTGCCTCCCTCCTGCCTCCTTTCCTACCCCTGCAACTTGCTGTATGAAATTCTGTAATTCTTATGTAATTCTACAACTTTATCTCCCACAATTCCCTGACCCACACATTCTGGTGATGATGTCTCTCTTTGACACATTATGCTGTTTCATGCCTTGTTAATTTTGTTGAAACTGTCCCAATAACTGGAATATTCTTTTTCTCTGTTTTACAGTCTGGAAAACCTCTACTCGTAAGACTCAACCTGGGTGCTTCCTCCAAGTAGGCTGTCATGACTTTCCAATCTGAATTAGTCACCTTGCCTCCAGGTTGCCATTCATACCTCAAGGTTATCATAGCAACCTTATTTTACTTCCTATATTTTATCATAATTATTTATGCAGCTGTCTCCCTTGCAGACTAGGTGCTCCTTGAGGGCAGGAACTCTTGTTTTATTCATTTTTGTATTCTAAATGACTGGAACAATTCCTGGAATAATGGGGTTGATAAATATGGCTAAATGAGTGAATTAATGAATTGGAGTTCCTCATAAAGTAAACATATTAATTAGCATACATGTTACCTTAGTTCCAAATGGCTTCATTTCATAGACCTTTTTTTTGGGCATGTATGCATTTTATGGCAGGAACTTTTAAAAAAGCTCACACTAATAATAATAGTAATAATAATAATAATAATAATAATACAATTTTTGACACAACACCAACTGTGTATTTTGTTTTGGGAACTTTGTTAAATGATTCACATACATTATGCCATTAAATCCTTATCACTGCACTCTGAAGGTAATACTATTAGCATAATTCTAGAGGTGAGGAACTGAGAATCAGAGAGGTTAAGTAACATACCCAATGTCACATAACCAGAAGGTTGCAGAGCTAGTTTGTGAAACTCGGCCAGGCTGGTGGAAAGATTCATGCCCTAAACACCACATATTACTTCCCTTCTAGCCCCTGGCTGCTTTCCTTGCGCCTGGTCTCTCTTCTTCCCTTGTCACATGCATTGTTTTTCCTTGGCCTGAGTTGCCTCTGTCATTTGAGCACCCTCCTCCCTCCACCCATCTCAGAGCACCAAGACTGTGACGTCTGTGACGTTCTGTTCTATAGCCATCCATCCGATCTACACATGTAATAATTGCTTCAAAGAAGCCCAAGGGTTGAGAGAATACGTGTCTTAATAATCACTAAGCAATGAAGTGCTATTTAACACTATTTGCCTTAGATAATTAGGAGCAAGGCATTCTGTGGGTTGTTTTCACTATAATGCAGTTTCGGATCAGTGGAAACACTGAACTTAAACTGGTCATTTCTTTTCTTCCTTTATCACGACCATCACTCTAGTGCAGAATAAGTTCTGCATATTCACCTTTAACAGGGAATGAGTGAAAACCCAGGAGGTAGGGCTCATTAGAAATCCCAGGAGATCAGAAGCCCCACTTACATCACCCTATTGGAAAGTCCTCCAGGCATGTATAAGGCAAGGAGAATCAAAGTCTTCTTTACCTGGTGACAAGTGGATGGCCTAGTTTATCCATATATCTGCAGAAGTTGTCTTATATATAGCCTGCTTCTAGACTCTGAAACTAGGAGGATTTAACCCCATGGGTTAAAAATACTTAAGGGATTACTGGATGAGTCTCATTTTTCTCACTGTCAATTAAATTGAGTAGTATTTGCTTAATGCACAGAATTATAATACAATTCTTACTAGAGTCTACATGACTTGATGCTAGGGTTAGGGGTGGTTTGTTTTGTTTTGTTTTGTTTCTCCTTTTTTAGGACCACCACTCTTTCCAAACTCTGTCCTTCTCTGGTCTTCAAAGTTGAGGCATTATTGTGCCTGTTGTAACGTTAACAACATAATGCTTCAGGTGAATAATACTTAAATCTGAATTTTACTTCCCACTCAACCCACATGTGAAGCCTACACTCCTCACAAGTATATCACCCATTTAAATTGAAAAAAAAAATCTGTGTACTTAATAAATAAGTAAAAGCATGGATGTACATGTGTGATTTAATATTGACAAAAACCTTAGCAGAGAAGATGAAGTATAGATTATTTTGGAAATGTCTGAACATTTACTGGGGATCTAGGTTAAATTACTCTCAAATGTATCTTCTGTATGTACTAGGATAAATATTTATATCTTATTATTGGTATAATTTTTTTTAATCTCTGAGATCGAATCATATTATGGAATTGTATGTGAACTCCCAAAGGGCTATTTTTTTTTTAAAGATTTTATTTATTTGAGAGAGAGAGCACAAGACAGAGCAGAAAGCACAAGTGGGGAGAGAGGGCTAGGGGCAGAGGAAGAGGGAAAAGCAGACTCCCTGCTGAGCAGGGAGCTCCATCCTAGGACCCGGAGATCATGACCTGAGCCCAAGGCAGACGCTTAACCCACTGAGCCACCCAGGTGCCCCACCAAAGGGCTATTTAATCATTTAGAAACATTCTTTGGTTTGTTAAATGCCAAGTACTTCTAGGACGCAGTTGACATAACCTCAATTTATAATTCACTTTTAAACCTTTTGACTTTAACCTTCTCCTGTCCTGAGATAAAGGTGTATAAAGCAACAACTCCTTTTATTAGCTCATTTCAGAGTTATCACCTTCTCAAGAATACATATAAAAAGGCTCCTCAGACTATGCCAAGCAAAGAATTCATAAACTTCTGCAGGCAAAGGGTAGGTCCAGCTAGCTGCTCTTTGGTGATGACCCCTAGATCTGGGGCTCTAGGATCCAGAGGAGGTGATGGTTGCAAAGAATGGGGACACAAGGGAAAAGCAACTGCTTAGGTCACAAGATCCCTAGATGTTTGTCTCTGGGATGACACTCTGTTAACACTTGGTGTTTGAATTAAATCTAGAACACCTCTTTACCCCTATTGCTAGGCCCCATTCTCAATGTAAACAGGGTCTATCTGCCAGCGTGTTTTTTCTATCTGAAGTAAAAATACTCCAATTGTGACATCACCATTGATTGTTGAGGAAAAGATTAGATTATCACAAATGAAGCCTTATTGCCCTGGAATGAAATGATGGAGCAGATGGAAGCACAAGGAACAAAATGCTTGTTTCCTTCATAAATTCTTAGCCTTTCAGGTGGAGTGCAATAAGGATGATCTATGGAAATGCAGGCTTTGGTTCAAGTTCTCTGGGAGAGGTTAGAAAAGTAGCAAATTAACCTGTCTGATACCTTATCAGCCCGTTTTGAGTAATCAACTAAGTTAACATTCTTGCCTTCCACAAATCATTAAATCATACACCATGGACCCGGAAATCTCGCTCCTCCAGCATAAGGTATGGCTGGAATGTGAGGAAACGTCAGATTAGGAGGATTTTTCCCAACAAAAGGGAGTTAGTGATTCCTTCAGAACTTTAACCCTTTTTAATCTAAGTAAAGTCTGTCCCAGTTAGACGAGACAGGCAAATTGTTCCAAATCTATGGCACTGTTTGCTGGGCTAAATCGGGGCCCAACGGAATTGCACTAGGGCTCTAAAAGGAACAATGGGGCATGCAATGCCAACCCCTTTATAACTCATGCGCACGAACACACAATACAGGACATGAAAGTGTGTTAAGCTTGGGTTCATTCTTCATGGTTTCAGTTAAAGAATAGCAGGAGGGATTAGTTTGTGGATAATCTATCCCACCCCCCAACTTTCCTCTCCTCTCTTAGCAAACTCCTGTATTTGAAGGATTGAAATGATGATATAAATTTTAACCCTTGCCTCAATTTCTCCCTACTTCTGAGAAATTCAATACAAAACATGGAGATACCAAAACCCTTGAGATACAGCATAAACACCGGCAACAGCAAATGAAGAACTACCATACTACGGCCCAGGCAAATATGCCAAGAAGACTTCTCTATTTGGCTCGGCTAGTAGCTCATATAAAATAGACTCAATACTCTCTCGCTGAATATTTAAGTATTTCCTTATCCACTGAGTCACTGAGAATAAACCTGCTTGTAAAAAAAAAAAAAATGTGTGGGTCTCAGAATTACATACAAAACCATGCAGCTCTGTGCCCTCTTGTGCCTAGGAGCAGAGCTGTAGAGTCTGTACTCGGGCTTGAGTTCCTGTCCCAGAGGCCAGCAGAGATTGCTCTCCTAGGAGATTTCTATCTCCCCTGCATGCTTTGGCTAGGGGAGATCCGATTAAAATTAATACCAAGGGCAGATTTGAAAGGAAGACAAATAATGAAGTACAACCCAAGATGGAGGACTTTTTGCAAATAGAAACTATGTCTTATTTAACTTTTTGTCTCTTTTGAGGTGAGAACCAAATGTCTGACACAAAACATCCCTCAATGTCTGGTTGGCAGGGATGGGCTCCTCTGCTGCTTTCCCCGGGGCCGTGGGCACATGAGTTGGAGATGCAGGAGACACTCCAGCATCCAGTACACAGAGCCACCCACACCACTACCAACCAAGACAGCCAGCCCATCAGAAGTCTCGGCAGCAGCAGAGTGGGGGCCGGATGAACAGACTGGCCTCCTGGAGCACTATGCAGTCTGCACTGACGGCTGCTGACAGGATGCTCTTAATTTCGCCACTCTTCTCCCCAGAGGGCTGTGCTGTGGGAACTCTGCAGTTTCCTTCTAAACCAGAAAGATCACAATACTGGCACTTTTCTGCCTAAATCCCCTACTTCCAAACCTCACTTAGCACATCTGAGAGGATCCGATCTTGAAGCCGGTCTGAGTTTCCCAGGACCATTTAGGCACCATTGCAATTATCTATACTTGTGTGTTACGTATCACCTTGGTACATAGTGGCTTAAAAGAACCATCTTTTTATTGCTCATGATTCTGTGGGTCAGGAATTTGGGCAGGGCTGAGTGGTATAGCTTGTCTCTCTGTTTCACCTGGGGTTGGCGGGACTCGTTCATGTGGCTTCACCCAGCTGTCGGCTGGGCTGGGCCGAGCTGGAAGATCCAAGATGGCCCCTGTGCTGGCTGTCTACTGGAACACATTGGCTCTCCTCATGGCCTCTCCTCCAGAGACCACCAAATGGTCTCTCATCTTCCAGGGCCTCTCTGTCCAGCAGGATAGCCTGGGCTTTTTCATGTGGTGTTACAGAGTTACAAGGGTTAAAAAGCAGAAGTTATAAGGTCTCTTAAGTCCTGAGTTTGGAAATCCCAGAATGTCTCCTTTCTGAGCATTCAAGGGGTCAGAGCAAATCCCCAGGTCAGCCCGTATTCAAGAGGTAAGGAAACAGATTCTCCCTCTTGATGGGAGGAGCAGCATACAGGTGCTGACATTGGAAGTTGTGGGATGTCATCCCTATAAGCAATCTCTCATAGACCCTGTGGTTTAGGCTGCTGGGAATCTCTCCTCTCTGTAGCCAGACTGATATGTAAAGTAACCCCTAAATTCTTGCCCTGCACAAACTCAGTTTCAATCCTCACCAGACCAGGTACCTAATATGTCCTAGCTAACCCTGGCCACTCAAGACAGGAGCTGGGGCATGCCCTGGATGTACTTGGCACATTCACTGTTCCTGTGGTGGAAGGGGAGCTTAGAGCTTATGCCATACAAAGACACCCATTTTTTGAGAGAACTATGCTGGGGAGTGATCCCCTTTCTCTCTCCCTGATCTTCAGTCTGGGTAACCTGTAGACATTTGAATGATATGGGCCTCGAGATATTCCCCAAACTTCCTCTCTCAACTCAGAATTTAATATCCTTTTTTCCTTCTTGGTAGGTCCCTGCCCTGTTCCGGGATCTACAGTTAGCCTGTACTACCCGTCCTTTCCCTGAAGTCTGTCTCTTGCTTAAAACACCTATGTGGCATGTTGCATGGGGTGGAGAAAGGGAAATGGAAACTGATTAGAATGGATGGGTTCAGCCCCACCTTGACACTGACCCTTTGTCACACCCTCCTCCCCCTTCAACCTTAGGCTAAATTCCAAGAGATGATCTTTGCTCTCTGTTGAGAAGGGCTGTGATTGACACACCCCTAGGATGCTTTTTTGTACATGAGTGGATAAAAGGTCACATACTTTGTATGCAACTTCAGACTTTGGTTGAGCAGTTGCGACAGTACAATAAAAGATCAGGATGTGGCATCAAGGAAAATACAATTAAATATTGTCTAAAAAATGTGTCAATCTGCATGTAGAGAAAAATCTATCCCGCATTTAAATTTCACCCACATTTTTGCTCAAATACACGATTCCTCTGCACTAGTTTCACATGGCAAAGTGGTTCCTAAGGGTCACAGACCATGTTAGAAATAATGTAAGAGGTGGATAAATTATCTTACCAGAAAAAAAAAATTGTGCAGGTGGATAACATTTGCATTCATTTCAAGATATCTGACAATCCCCCGAGTTTCATCATCCATGAACTTCTTGTAAATAAGATGGAATGGGATGTGGCCCTTTGGAAAAATCTTAAGGAAAACGAAGATCAACTTAGAGTAATTCTATTGGGAATTATGTAGTCAGGACACAAGTATCCTCCCTCAGCATTCCATTTCAATTAATGTCTCACGTGGATCTTATTACGTAGGTGACCTCCTGCCCTTTGGTCATCTCCACCTTTCTTTCGAAAGATCTGATGGAAGTATCCTGTAATAACCACACAAGGTTTCAGGCCAATGCCCCTTCCTTGAGGAGAAAAAAAAAAAAGGCCCTCTTAATCTGTGCCTCACATGCATCATAGTTCTGAGTTTTGTAAGAGGAGGATCCTATCCTGAAGGGTTTGGTGACTATCCGATTTTCACATGAGCATAATAAACTGAAATTACCAGTTAGTATACATCCTGTCTATTGTCCAAAGAGATACACAATCTTCTAGAGGAACAGAAACAAATCTGCAAAAGATCATGTGTAGTTTGGGCATTTCTGAAGCCAGGTACTAAGTCTGTTTTGATGGGTAATGTGTGCAGATGCTCTGCTCTTAATAATTTATCATGTCTTAGGAAGTCTAAGTAGAGTCATGAAATGTAACCTGACAGTCGAATCTGAAAGCAATTCAGATTTCCCAAGCATAGCCTAGCACCTCTTCTTATGTACATAGTTCAAGTGCAATGCCCAGTCCAATCCAATTGGTAAGGTGGCCTTCACTCTACACCTTTGACAAATTTGTCCCATTTCTAAATTATCACTGGCTTGATCCTGTCTATACGGAGGAAAATAAAATAATGTAATGACACCCTGGGCAGGTAGAGTGTCTTTTATCAGTGATCTCGAAACACCTCATAAGCATTAATTACTTCTCCAAACATGCTGGGAGGGAGATGTGGTTTATGACCATCGTGCTGATGAGGAAGCAGAATGCCGGGTCAGGGATGGGTGACTTAGGATAAACCACCCAATCTTGACCAGGTCTAGATTAGGAAGGAGGAAAAATGGCCTAAGACAGAGCATTCAAGCCATTTGCCCAACATCACCCATCACTTGCCAGTCAAGCCCTGGGCCGTGGGCACATGCCCCCTGCCCCCTCCCCCATCACTACTCCCTGTTTGTTCCTCATCTGGTCATCTCTAGTCCTCATCACCAGGTATTATAAGCACTCCACTGAAGCAGGGACTGTCCAAGCTGAGCGCTGGGCTTCCAGCGCAAGCCAAATAAAAAAGAATCAAGGGGAAACTGAGTATAACCCATTTCTCAGGCCTTCCAGAGGATTCAATTTAAGGACAGTCTGAACTGTAAGTATCAGACTGAAATCAAACCCACTGGAGCCCTTGAAGACTCCGTTTTGAATGAGTTGCTCTTCCTGTGGGCACTAATGATAAGATGTTATCTGTCTCCATGAAGTTCCAATACATCGGATAAAGTGCTGCTAATTTTAGCCTTTATCGTTGCACATTCCACACCATCAACTGAGTAGGGCACTATGTTAAGAAAGTAACATCCATTCAGAGAGTGTGCCTCCTATACTTCGCCCTTTTTTCCTCCTGTATCTTCACTAATTCTCTAGTTCCCCAAACTTTCTCAGTAAAACACAATCAAGCTTCAGTCCAGAATTAACATCAGAGCCAGAACAAAGCCATGTCAATGCTCACACGGACTATCTTGCCAAGGAAAATTCCAGAAGCTCCCGACCTGTCAAAGCCCCTCAGTGGACAACATTCCCCCCCCTTTTGGTATTAATATATCAAACCTCAGATGAAACAAAAAACGTATGTCATTCTGGATATTTCTATTTCCTGTACCTCTTCCTTGCCTTCCCCAAAATAGGCAACAGGCAAGAAGAGATGAGGACTTAAGCAGTGATAGCCACTGTGGAAAGAAGCGTGCATTACAAAATAAAATCATGATAAGTTAGTTCCATGTCACGTCACTAGAGAGAAAGCTTACACACAACTGGGAGAAAAAAAAATCTCTTTTTCCATTGACCCACTCAAAACAAGCCATGACTTCATCAGGCCTGGATATCTGGTAAGTTCCACTAGAATATCATGCTCTGGAATTTAGGAATTAGAGGAAGGGGCCAGAGGAAATTTTTTAAATAGCCCTAGAGGGTGGTCAGGCCTGGTTCACAGATCTGCTGCACTGTGTAACCCACAGCCCTCTGGGAGCTGTAGCAGGGATGTGTTTTACTTTTCTATTTTGAGCCTGTGACTCACAATACAAATATTGACTTCTATTTCTCTATTAGCATCAGATTTTTTCTTGAATCCTCCAAATTGACTTTGACTATAACTTTGGTTAATATTAAACCTCCTGGGTCAACACATTTTTATAGCTGTGAGCTGCTCCAACCACTGGAGTGGGGATTGGCAAAGAAGTATTACAACCAGGAGCAAGACACAGAGAAGGCTCCTTCCAGCCCCCCCCCCCCCCCCCCCCCCAAACCCCCCCAAACACCCCTCCCAGATTTATTTTCCCAAAGCACGGTGGGATCATGGTTTCCCGGTGTAAAAGCCTTCCACAACAACCCACTGCCAAGAGAGGAAGGTTTGAATTACATACCTGAGCACCCTGTCACACCCCAAGGATTTTACCAAACACATTCCCCCCCCCACCGCACCCCCAACAAACATATGTAATCTCTTCCTTGCTTTAATCCTCTAAGCACTTTGGGTCTTTCTTAGGATACACAAGTAAACTCACACATGAGTAAATTCTCACTCGGCTTCTCTTGCCTCCTTCATCATAGGCTTGGACACACTCATCTTTGTGCCCACTATATGCCTAGCTCCTGAGCCAGGCACATGGGAGATGATGAATAAACATTTGCTGAGCTGAATTGTATCTCAAGGTTTATCTATTTACTTTAGGCCCATGATTAATCATCACATGAAGTATTTAAAATAGCCACACTGCCAGGTGGCTGGAGCCAGACGTCTCAGGAAAATTGGGTGGTTTTTGCTAGTGCCCAGCTACAAGAACATGTATTGGTATTATTCTTCACCTTATCTGGGAGAGAAATTATAGCCAAAGGTGCAATAAACAGGAAAATATAAGTCAGAGAGAACAATAAAAATAGAAACTCACAGGGAACACAGCATCCTAACAGCGTTTCTATGATGAGGTCTTTTGGGGGATATACTAGGGAATGGAATTAGGGCATGAGATGTGTTTCCCCCTGCCTTTGCATATTTCCTGGTAGGTGATTTTAAGGAGAAAATACTGGGAAAGCAGGAGGAGGAAGCAGAAGGTAGAAAGAACGGAGAAAAATGAAAAAGAAGGGAAAGGAACCTAAAAACCAGGTATCTCACATGGAACAAATGAAATCCCTTGACTGCATACAGTGAATGTGACCGCTTTCCTTCACGAAGCTGGAAATAACCAGATAAAGTCCAATCCTGTTGTTTGCAGAGGGGGAAATGGAGGGTCAGGGAGGCCAAGTTATTTCACTTCCTTGGGGTACAAGTACTTTAACTGAAAGCAGGCATCTTGGCCATGATGGTTGAACATCTTAATCAGGGTCATTAAACAATTAACTGGGTGCCTGTGTTGCTGATGGAGTCCTTCCAGCCCACAAGTATTTGCCACGTCCTTCCCTAGTCGACATCAGGCGATGCTACGGGGGCTGAGAATACAGGAAGAAATACCTGGTTTTGTCAAAATACATCCAGAGGTTTAGATATGCCCTTTCTGTGCTACAAAGCTGAAGAGAAGTCTTACTGATTCTAAAAATGAGTCCCTGTGGAGCATTCTCGGCCATGTTGGGCAAGTCCCCTACTTCTCCAAAGCTTTGAGAAATATCTTTAACTCATATGTTATTGTCAATGCCTGATCCTTCATTTGCATTTGCCCAAATGTGGCCGTGGCTGAAGAAAAGGCAAGGAGGGGTCCTCAATCACAGGCTGGCACACTGGCCTCTTCGGCAGTAAGGCCAAGGAGTGTGTGCAGGTGCAGGTGCGGGCAGCCTTCCATGCACATGGCTTCATCTCTCACCCACTCTCTAGTGTTCCTGCAATAAAAATAACTGACCCGCATGCAATTTGGGACTTCCATCAGCTGCTCTTTATCAACTCCGCTTTTTGGTTTTAGAAAAATAAAGGGGGCAGGAGGCTATTTGACAATCAGCCTTTCTCGAAAGTCTAGGAGTGATTTGTGAGTTTTCTCACGGTTTGTCGTAATGCACAAACAAGCGACGTAGGTTTCCATTTTATCATATCTCTGTGGATGCTGAAAGTCCATATTTTCCTGTGGCTGAAACTTAATGGAAAAAGAAAAGCTAAAAAAATCCCTCAAAAGGAAAGCAGCAACACTTCTTTTATGACTCATTTTCTATGTCAATAGAAAGATTTGTTTCCTCGGAAGGTGCACTTTAAAAAGAAAAAAAAAAACAAAAAACAAAAACTGAAAATTCTAGAACAAAATACACTTGACCCTCGAACAACACAGATTTGAAATGAGTGGGTCCATGTATGTGAGGACTTTTTCCAGTAAATACGGTACAGTAGCATAAATGTGTTTTCTTCTCCTTGTGATTTTCTTAATCAGATTCTTTTCTCTAGCTTCCTTTATTGTGGAATATGGTATATTATATACACAATACACCAAATACGTGTTATCGATGGTTTATGTCATTGGTAAGGCTTCTGGTCAACAGCAGGCTATTAGTAGTTAAGTTTCTGGGAAGTCAAAAGTTATGCATGGATATTTGGCTGTGTGGGGTCAGTGTCCCAACCTCTGTGTTGTTCAAGGGTCAACCATGAAAATCTTGCCAGGTTGTTAGGGCCAAGAGAAAATGTCACTCACCAAAATAAATCCATTTATTTGTACATTTTAAATAATACTGACACCACCACCAACACTAAGCATCAGGCACTCTCTGAGTACTTTATATTCATCGTTTCATTGATTCCTCACATGCTCCATGCCCAGTGTTTTCATCATTTTACAGATAATGTTTCTGGGGTGTTGATTCAAAGTGGAGTGGGTGATAGACCAAATTTAGAGACCAAAAAGTAATGTCTGAATCCTTAGAAAAGAAACTCCTACACTCTGCACCTTGGATTTTAATTTACTTTGCTTCCCAGAGTGCAAGTGAAAAAGACAAGACGGTGAGTCCTGAGAGTTGAGATGACCAGCTCTGAAGCCTCCTGATAAGGCCAAATGGTTATACAGAAAGAACGAGAAGGAATGCCTCTGGGCCTCACCCCTCATTCTTACATCCCAGTGTGAGGCCTGTGTCTGGCATTTAGTGTGTTCAATATATATTGACTGGATGGAGGAAAGACTGTCTCTCTCCTGCATGCTCAACTGATTTCTGGAAGATTCAAAACCTCTGCTCTTAATGGCAGATGCCCCTAGGACAAGAGAAAGAGGGGCAGAAGGGAGAGGGAGAGAATGGGAGGGATGTGGGAGGGGGGTGCTGCATATAGCCTAAATTAGAGCACGGTTATGAACATTTTGCTTAATTTTGGAGTATTAATGACTTGGGAGCATGTTAAAGCAGAGCTGGGTGATAGACGGGCCTCACACTGGGCTCAGGCCATCTACTAATGCCTGCAGTTTCAAGGCTGTTGAAAAGCCTTGACAACTTCTCATTTACAAGCACTAAATAGGGTGCGATTAGCCCATGATCTACGTAGGATTAAATGGCTCAGCTTCCCTTTCCTGATTTCTCTCTGCTCACGAGATCCACAGTTCAAAAATATACTTTCTCTTCTGCCAAGAAGGCCATGGAGCCCCACCATGGTTACTGCCCTCTGGGTGCCCTTCCCGTTTTTGACCCCACTTGCTATCAGAAGTTTCTTTCCTGTTGAGCCTTCTAACTCATCAGTTAGCACAACAGAAAGGTCCAGCAAGCAGCTGTGTCCCTTGTGCTTCCTGTGGGCCCCATGCCTGACCTCAAGCTCCCATCTCGCATACTGGCCAGGCTCCCTGCCTCATTCAGCCTTCCCTGTACCCAGCACCCTATTCTCCAAGAGAAGACATACCCTCTGGCTTCCAACAGTCCTCTGTAGCTGCCCATTAGACCAAAAGTATCCCTTATATCAAGTCTTTTTCCACTTTTCATCACTCGCACATCTCATCTGAAGAGTATGACTATCCAGTGTGCAGTTTCTAGATCTTGCTTCCAGATATGGGATCCCAGATGGTAACTGATCAGATAGGAGCATATGTGCTAGAATATGATACTTGTCTTTAAGGCAACTTTGCCTCAACCAGCGGGGGGGGGGGGGGGGCACAAGTTTCCAAAGGTTCTTTAAGACCTAATGTAATAGTGGGAATTTTGACACAGAGAGAAGCCAAGGGTCAAAGGTCTTTTGAACGTCTCCCGATCACATCAACAGGTGAAGGGTTAGTGCTCTAAGCTCTGATTATATTTCTCACAGCCTCAGCCTTCACTGCTGCCTCTCCACACTTAGAAACCTGGCCTCCCCGTGGCCCTCAGTGACGACTTGATAAACCATTGACCTCAATTATTAAGTGTGGAGCAGAAACTATATTAAACCTGACTCTCCGTTCCCAGTTGAGCTATCATGTGTCTCCTAGTAACTTGGCAGGAACCTTTTTCTCACCCCATGTCCTTCCTATTACCCTGCACTATGTCCTGAACCTCCCAAGCAACCCCAGAAACTCAACTCCAGCTTCTCAAGGGTGAAATTGTTGGACACCTGCGCTGGTGGTTTTTGCAGGTCAGCACTTAATCAACAAGCTCCTTCCTTCCCCAGCGGCCTGATGATCACACAGGGTCAAGAGGGTTATTCCTTCTATCACTAATCACTGTTGATTCCTGGGAAGCAGAGTGGTGTTTCCCTAAAAGGGAGCTGAGTCATTCCCAAGCAAGGAGTTTCTTTTCTATTTGGCTTTGTTTTAGGAAACTGAGTCTTAGAGTAGTCTAGATAGGAATTTAGAAAGAGCCTCATCTCTCTTGGCCAGCACAGCTTGTAATTTCTAGTATATCTGGTTGTGGCATCAATAGCCAAAAAGAATCCCAAAGAGAAACTCCACTGACTATGAAAACAGTCACAATGGCAGGGCATCTATATTTAGCAAACACCACACAAGAGGTACATCTTCAGTATCATTTAAACCTCACAGAAATCCAATGAAGTAGATACTGTTTAGTTCCATTCTAGAGGCACAGAAATATAAGGAAAAAGGCAGTGGTGTGCTGGGAAACATTAACCACCGACTCTCTAGGCAGAAAGAGCACCAGTGTAATACTCACCAGTTTCTGTTGGCTAAACCTGCACTGTGTCATAAAAGATTTTAAACTACCAACGTGATGTCAGTGAATGCAGGGTTGGAAAGAACTCTGCACAATTGGGTTTCTCAAGTTGGCTCCCGCACATGCTGGACAGAGAAGTTACGTTACGGCCTCAAAGTCACAGAGCAAGTACATGGCAGAGCAGAATTTGGGAAAGAGGGCAAACTGGCTCCAAAATCCACACCTTTAATCACTGACAAAGCACAGCCAGAACCAACTAGAAGGGCCCCCTCTGATTATCAGGTTGTTTAGAATGTTTATCTTAATTAATTAGGTAATTTCACAGATAATCACAATGGTATTTGTTGGCACAGATCAAATAGCATGTCTTGATCATTTTTGTCTTCCCTACACCTAAGATATTACCTGCATGCTGTAGGTAGTCACAGCTATTAGAATTTTACTGATTAGGATTAAAGGAACAAGGCTTAATCTTCAGTGAATTCCTCAAAGTGGGAGTCAGTATTCTAGAGATGAGGTGAGTGGGGACCAGGGAGAGTGAGAATTGGCAGAGTGGGGTGAGGTCTGTGGAATGGGGGGAGGCCTTCAAGCAGACATCCCCCATCTGTCTTTTCCCCAGGGCCGGTCCTGGATCCTGTGCTCACAACTCTTTAAGTAGAGTATTGTTGGAGACACCCCACTTGCTGAGAACTCGTTTCCCTTCTTTGCTGCATTAGGCCATCAGTGAGTCACTCTGGTTTGGCTTTCAAGTAAAAAGTGGAGGCAGGAGATGCAGGGCATCCTGTGCAGATCAATGGGAGCAGTTGTCTGGTGTAAAACCAAAATGCAGGATGTCTCACTGTTTTGCATCAAGATCAAGGATTTGGTTTGCAATTTCACTGCCTTCAAAATGAAAACCGGAAGACTCTGCCATGAGGTATCAATTTAGCTGACCCGAGAGATGGAGAAGGATGGTTGAGGTGCTACTGTCAGATGTCGATATGAACACTAGCTAAGGTATAAACTGCGGCTGGGTGAAAATCTTTGGTGAAAACAGGCATGCATTTGGGCCAGACATATCATGTTTACACACATGACCTTATTTGACCCCCACCAAACCCTAAGTGGACAGGTTTTAAAAAATTTATTATTGAAGTGTAGTAGCTATACAAAGTTATATTGATTGTAAGTGTACAACATAGTGATTTGACAAGTCTACCCCGTGTTCATTGTCCACCATGATCATTGTAGTCACTGCCTCTCACCATACGTCATTACAATATTACTCAGTAAATTCCTTTTGTTGTGCTTTTCATCTCCATCTCTTACTTATTTCATAACAGGAAATTTGTACTTCTTAATCTCCTTCACCTATTCCACCCTGAGTAGACAGTTTTTATCCCCATTTGTTAAAGGAAAAACTCTTCCCCGAGTGCATCCTCTGGCCAGGAAGCCCCCAGCCTACTCAGATGACTTACTTGTAAAGATTGTAATGAAAGGAATGCATACAGATTGGTGGGCAGGATGAAGGTACGGAGCCAGGGAGCCACCCAGGGGGTAGTAAAAATGGGGAGCGTTTGCCACCCTCAGATCTACAGCACAAGGGAGGACGAAGTGTGACTGGAATCCCGTAAGAACTGCAGCTGTAGGAGGGAGGCCACCTGACTGGAGTCATGGCCACTCTGGAGGAGCACAGCCACCGTGAAAACCGAAGCCTGACCTGAAAGAACGCAGAGACTAGATACCCCAACCTTTCTCTGGCATCAGCTGGAAGCTAGGTGTAGAGGGGGTGGTCCCAGCCTCCTGGACACAGAGCAGGGCAAGGAGGGGCAGAGGATGCATCTGAGGAGATACACAGAGAATAACCAACACAGTAAGTGACTCCCAAGCTCACAGATTAAGTTTCTCTGACCAGGCCTGAGAGAGAACACAGTCCTCCCAGCACAGAAGAGGCCCATCTCTGTGGCCTTGAATGAGCCACTTCAGTTGCCTGGGCCTTGTCTTCTTCACCCTAAAATGGGACAAGTGACATAGCCGTAAGACACTGCCACTCAAATACTCATCATTCTTAGCATTACTTAGTATCGTGGTGTGACACTGCTCACACTGTGCCTTGCTGAAACTGGACTTGATTTCTTTCCTGTCTTCTTTCCCCTCTTTGAATATGAAATGCTTAGGGCACATTACCATGAAACAACAAATCAGCACCGCAGCATGAAAGTTTCTAAGTCGCCATTCAGAAGACATGGCAAGTTCCTGGTTGCTCAGAGTCCCAGCACTAGCTATTCCACGGCTGCAGGATCCCACCAGGGGCAGCAGAGCCCCAGCCTCAATGTTTCAGGCAGCGCATGGGGGCTTCCAGAGGGTTGGCAGGGCTGGCAATCCACGCAGCGCTAGCGGGCAGATGGTGGAAGGATCCAAATGCATAAACACAGACATGCGTGTACACACACACACACATCACCATGCACAGATTTGGACATGTTTCGTTAGAGTGATCAGCATGTGCCATGTTGTGATTCATAAATACGACAAAACAAACAGGGGCAGCATGGAAGCCTTGAATGTGCCAGAAGCTCTTTAAGTTCTTGTCTTCATTTAACCACTAGGCAACCATTTTCACACTGAACACATTCAGGGGGATGGCAAACGTGGGTAAAACTTTTATATGCAAGGGAAGTTCGGTCTATTTGTATTCTAACATGGAGCTATTCATTATTGAGAATTCATGTAAATGACATAAAATGACGACCCCATGTCTGGAATGTGGTCAGATACCCAGCCTTTTGGAATTAATCTTTTGCCATTTACTTTCCTTTCAAAGGCAGGATAACTGATATTTTTATGATCATTTTAATTACTATAAGAGGAACATTTGAAAGACAGATTCCAGTGGACCAAACATGTCTATATGCAGATCACCTGATTCTCTGAGTATTCTGGCTGTTAAGCCCATCTAGAGCCCTTTGGTCCACCCAGGGTTACCTACAGGAAGTTCCCAAACACATAGATGGCTTCCTGCATGCCTCTGTCTCTGAGGTTGGTCTCTGGCCTCAGGACTCTGCTTGACCCATGTGCCAAGGCATTAATGCCCCAGGAGCAACCCTTACCTTATGAGGGATGGGAGCAGGTAAAAAAGTACCCGAGGTTCTTTGCCCCCCATTAAGACAATTCTGAGGCATGCTCCACACAGTGTCTCAGAAGGTCCAAAGTGAGACTAACCCTCAGTTGTTCATAAGAATAACCACTCATCAACTCACCCTTTTTTGGCCTACCTTCCTTCCCTTTCTCACCTCACTTCCCCACTGTGCTTCCAGGAATTACCTCCCAATTACCTGCCTGCACCCAAATCCCTGCTCATGGCCTGTTTGGGGGGAACCCAAACTAATACTATGCCTTTATACAAATTAGAAAAAGATACACCATCCTCCAGGCTGATCCACAGCATGCTGGGCAGAGCACAAGCTAGGTTCCAAGACCCCTTACTCCTCCCAGTACCTCTTGTGCAGTGAACAACATATACCACCGCATGCAGGTGCTCTGGTACCACAGACCTCACAAGGTTACTGTAAGAACTAAATGAGATAATGCATGTGAACATGTCTGACACATAGTAGGCATGTTACATGGAGTAGTTTCCTTCCTCTACTTTTGAAATTTTCACACCAGTTTTTTCAATATTCCTTTATTACTTTTTAGCTTTCTCTTCATCCCTGCCATTTAGATGCCACAGCAAACATCCCCCTACCTTTTGGGGGTGAGGGTTGTTTTCAAAGATCACATGTTACAAATCAGGAAGGAAACAAGAGAGAGCTCAGGTCTTAGCTTTCTCTTTCGACATTCCAGCACGATAAGGTGAGAAGTGCTTGCGGCTGGGTTGAAGGTGGCGTGGGAAGGGGTTCAAATGTCCACTGGCAATGGTGAAGAACAAGCCGCTGGGAGAGAATGTTGCCCTGAGCCCAAAGCAGTTCCTTCAGGATTGCCCTGAGAGCCCAGCCCTCCCTGTAATGCAGGCAGGAGAGATCATCCCGGGACATGCAGCTTTGCCTACTCTGGGCTACAAGCTCGCCTACTTTACCTGAACTGATTCATTAATTCAGTGAAACAAACGGTTTGACTAATATTTTTTCCCCTGAATCAACCACTTATTTGGGCATCTTGCAAACACAGGCTTTCTGTGCAATAAGATCAGGTAATGTCAGTGCGGCACTGTCAGACACACACAGACTGAGCAAAGGCATGTTTGGGGGGTAATGAGAACAAGATAATTTAAAGTTTATTACTGTTGGAGGGAAAAAAAGGCAATTAAGCATGTATTATTTGAGCCGGGAAAAGAATTCTTTACTTGCCCTGGGAGTAAACATCATCAACCTGAAATGTATGGCAATTTGTGTTATCTGTTGAAAACTTAGAAAGACCTGAATGCCTACTAATAGGATGACGAAGCCAAGGTTCACTGTTTATCTAGTTGCTTCAAAGGTGTGTGGTTAAAAGGCATATCTGCTTGGGTTCTGTCTCCAGCAGGATGGCCTGACAGGAATTCTAAAAAGCAAAAGGGCAGCTGCTGGTTGCGACCATTAGCTGGGTACCACCCTCTGTGCTGAAGGGAGAAGCTGAAAGTGGCCTCTCCCGCAGGGCGGCAGAGCCCCCAGCGTAGCACTGCTGAGCTCCAGCAGAGCCTGGGCTGGTGGGGCTGACCTGTGCTCTTCTGAGGATGGATGATTGATGTGCTGCAACCCAGAGGCCCAGGAGTGAATGAGTCAGCAGCGGGGAGCGGGAGCAAATGAAACAGGGGTTTTCTCTTGAATTCTTGCTTATTTTGGGACCGTATGATGCTCTTCTCAGAGGGAGCAAATAAAGTGTTAGTGGAGGGAGTCAGGCTTATGTAACTCATTTCTAAAACAAGTGGGCGACGTCACTGAAGGAATCAACACCTTCATTAAAGAAGTTAAACAGAATTGATGTAAACACAACTGGTCTTCTTTCTATGTAGGCTGCTACTATCCTTAGTTCTACCGCTAATTAGCTGTGTGGATTTACCCAAGCATTCTGGGCCTCAGTTTCCTCAAATATAAAATGAGGGGGTTGTCCTTGGCAATGTCCCAGGTATTTTCTTGATCTGACCTCCTTCGACTCTAAGTGAAAAGTAATAATCGCAATCTTAGTAACAGCTGCAATGACAACTGTATATAATATTCATGGAGGGCTTTCTGTGTGCCAGGCACCATGCTAGAGGCTTTAAAAATATTATTATGTAAAACATACGATCTCCTCATTTCCTCCAAACAACCTCACGAAGTAGAGCACATCACTACCCTGATTTTGCATATGGGGACTCGGAGAGTCCAAAAGGTGAAAGTCCTGCACAACTAGTATAGACGTCAATTTGGTCAAGGTCTCAGCAGAAAAGAGGTGACATATTCAAAAGAGTTTCGGTGAGAAGACTTTAATAAAGATGCTTCTAAGGGCAGTGTGGGCAGAGCTAAAGGAAAAGCCAGGGGACAGCCCGGTGCGGGCAGTGGCAACAGCGGAAGGTTAAGGGGGCAATGGCAGAAATGAATGTCACTGGAGGCTGGTGAGGGCAGGAGCAGAAGAGAGGGGCCATCTGGCAGGAGCTCTAGCCACTGAGTAGCACAGCCACCCCCAGGACTAGAGAGAAGCTTGGAAGAAGGCAGAGGTTGCCTCTCTGTCTCTTCTTGCCTTCCAACTTCCTGTGAGACCCTCTAGTTGCCTGAGCCCTGTAAGAGCCAGAAGATCAAGGGGACTGAAGCACAGTCCCCAGGGGTCAGCCTCCTGATACAAGAGCAGGGCAGAAAGGAAGAGAGAACGGGCCTGGGGACCAAATGGCATGTAAGAAGCAGAGTGGAGCCAGGATGATCGCACAGCACTCTGAGTCCAGAGACCTTGTACCTTCTCACTAGGTCAAGCTGGGTGGCAGATGCCCAAGAAGCAACACTGTACCTTCTAGACTATAATACGGCCTTTGCAGATTGCAGAGCCCTAAATCCACCGCCAATGCCCGGTGGCCCCAGCTGTCAGTGTTCATGGCATCACAACTCATAGTAGCCTGGCTGCATTTGAGGGTCTTTCCCCTGGGGGCATATCAGTGAGTTACCCATGTTACAGGAATGGACATATGGGGGTGGAAGGACAAGACTCGTAAGTCTTTTCAGAAATAATGTAATAATCTTCAACTTTGAAATGTAAAATTCCCAGAAAGAAAACAGATAGCCACAAAAACATGGAAATGTACATTCGGTGGCCTAGGACGCTTTCCGTGGAAACTTACATGCCCCAACCCACCCCTGGCCCACATCTCTTTCCTTTCTATCCACCACACACTGGACTCCGTGGGCACACCATCATCAGCCCGTTTCTATGTAGCTGTCTTTTGCACTGGCTATTCCTTCTGCCTGCGTGACTTCTCCTCTCTTCACCTGATGAAACCAGACTTCCTCTCCAGGAAATGGATCAAAGTTCACCCCTCCTCTCTGAAGCCTTCCTCACCTCCCTGTTCACTCTCTTATCTACATTTCCTCACACTAACTTCTACTGCAGCACTTATCATGATGTTGTAAATATTTCTGTTTGATTCTGCACTGGACTATGAACCCGTGAGGAAGTGTGTTAATTAAAAACAACAACAAAAAAGGAATAATACTAGCCAACATTTATTTAGATCTGACTAGACATCAGACATGTGTATGAGTTGAGTTGAGCCCCACAACAACCCTACGAGATAGATGCAATTTTTATTCCCATTTTACAGATGGAAGAAACTGAGGCCTAGGAAGAGTAACTTGCCTAAAAAGTCACATAAACTTACAGATCTTTTGGAAATCATGTTAAGTCTTGAATCTTTCTCTCAATAAACTTAAATTATGACCCACCTATAAAAACACAGGAAGTGAAAGGAATTTCATTCTACCAGCAATGTTTATTTATTTTGACATATACATTACTTATCTTAGAAAATATGATAAAATGTTAACATGTTAATTCTGGAATCTTACTCTATGGGTCTTCGTTATACTATTCTCTTGTGTTTTTCTGAATTAAAAAGAAGCTTCCAAGTGGAACACACACACAGAACACTTATGTGATGTTTTGTATGTAGCAGGCACTAAATAAATATTTATCAATAATGATGAACATGAGAAGGCAAGCTATTAAAACTCACAAAAAATTAACACAAAGCAAATGAAAGTTCAGAAAACAAAAGTGACATGAATTTCAAAGAGAGTTGTCATAGAATGTGACAGGATGTCTGATATCTGAAGCAGGTCTTGGATCAAGTTTTGAGGGTACCAAAATATGCTCCTGGCTCTTGAAAAATATTCACAGATTCAACCATAATTCCATTAAAAATCCAAGGCTGTTCAATTGAGAATCATTACACATGACACAACAGTACCAGGTATTGCTTCACGGCAAAAAGGAACAGTAACAACCACACACCGAATCACAGATACAATATGTTGCTATTAGCTTTTACCTAGGCCTGAAATCTCTGGGTGGCCACACTCCCTTGAATCTGATCTCATTCCTATTTTGAGAGAGAGAGAGAGAGAGAGAGCGAATGTGTGTGTGTGTGTGCATGCACGCATCTGCACATGCTCACGAGTGGGTGCATGTCTGACTGAATAAACAAACATGGGGTGAAAACCGAAGTCAAAATTCTAGACATCAGGAACCAGCAGAGATTTGACTCCACACTCACATGAGATTGCAGCATTCTTACCAGGCGCACGTGGGACCAGAAAGCTGCCTTGAAGGTCCCAGAGCACTAGATACATGGGAAGATTGGAAAGTCCCCCGCAACACACCTGGATATTCTGTCAATTCTGGACTCCACAAAGAATGAAAAGGAGATTAGCTTCTGGTTTTAGATCAGAGAAGGTATGTATGAGTTGACGTAAGTGTGAAACAGCCATTCAGAATACTTGTACACATTCTGAAATTTTTTATATTATTTATCTTAGTGGAACAGGGTGAAATTAGACTGGGCAGAAATGTGAGCAAAGGGAAATAAGGTTAACAAGGTGATATTTTAATAGCCTCCTAACAATCTCTGTCTCAGGATTCTTCTCATTCTAGCTCCTCACTGGATCTCCCAACCCATCTCCCATCCCCAACCCTGTCATCCTAAGAGCCAAAGGTTACTATGTATTTGTAAAAGGCTTCTCAGGCAGCATTGCTCTCCCACCAAATACCTCATTCCCAACAGGAACTGCCACTGAAACTCATTCCTCACAAGGCCACCAGAGTTCCCTGTACATGTCACTCAACCAACATGAAATTTTTTACCAAATGTTCCCTGCCCACCTCCTTTAAAGCTTCCAAAGACCAACTCTTCACGGTTTGGCCTCTGCCCACACTTCAATCTTCATCTTCCCAAATCCCCAACCATTCCATCCACAGCTAATGATGAGGTCCCTGGAGGACCCTACAAGGAGATTCAGCCCTCTTAGCAACAACAAAAGCAACTATCTTTTGAAGAAATTTGAGGTTTAACATTTCAAATAAAGCATCTAATCCAGTTCTTAAAGGTCAGTCAGAAACGTGGCTCATACTTGCTTGATGGTTTAACACTGACATCACATTACATTTGGGAAGGGCTACACACTGTGGTCCCACCACTCTTTGGGTCCCCCAAAGGTCTTCCTTTGGTCTTAACCTGAACATATCTGGCTCTTTCCCACCGACAACCCTTTTCAGATCTTTCTTCTCCTGTTTGAATCATCCTTTTAGCTCAAGAAGCAGGTGCTCTGTGTCTATCTGGATCGTGCTGACTTTTTCTTGAAGACTCAGCTGAAATACTCCTGCTGCTGTAAAGACTCCGCCCAACCCCCCCCCTCTTCCTATGAAATCACTGTCATGGCTAACGCTTATGACCAATTACTACGTGCTGGGCACTGTTCAAAGTGCTTTGCATAAATTTCTCATTAAACCTCAAACACATTTTTGGGTGGTACCATTATCTCCACTTGACAGATGAAAAACTTGAGGCTCAGAGAGGCTTAGTAGCTTGCCTAAAGCCACACAGCCAGCAAGCAACAGAACCTAAAGATAAACAGAGACATGGTCTGCCTCTGCTACAATCAGCTGCCTCGGCAGCAGTCCTCCTCTCACTTTGTTGTGACATCTGGTCTCCCAGTTTAACGATCTGTCTTATCTGTCCTACTGGATTGTAAGCTTCTTGGGCGCAGGATCCGTTGGTAATTCATTGTCAGCACCACAACCCCGGGATCCTGATAGGTACTTGGAGGAAAGAGGGAAAAAGAGTTCTTCCAATAACCCTGGAACCACTGTCAGACCCTGAGCTGACGTCTTCCAGGACTCTTCACATTTTCCATGGTAGCCTATAACCCAATTTCCCACTCTTCCTCATTCGTGTTCCATTCCACTGCAAGGAAACATCCTGACCCCAGGCCTGAGAAGGCTGCGTGCCTTATGGTACATAAAAAAAGAAGCCTTACAAATAGCAAGTGTTTTGAAAACCCTTTACTATATTCCCATTTCCCCTACCTACCTCCGCCCAAAAAAAGCTGGAGTTATGAAACACATGCTAAATATTGAGCCATTAAACTTAGGAATATTGAGAGAACTGTTTTCTTAAAAGCTTATTTTTTTCAGCTCTCCTTGTTTTGCCCTGAGTGTTTTTAGCAGTTCAAACAGGTTGGGTTGCCCACAAGGAGCAGGGCACAGGTTTTTTCCACTCCGTAGGTTGAGGTATTCATTCCCACTTTAAACCTCTCTAAATTTATGTGCCAGTATTTTCCAAGTAGATGTATTTGTAGGTATGTTCGGGATAGAACTGGGCATTCACAGTATTGACAGAGACTGGGAGATGACAGCTGGACAAATTCGAGGTTTTGAGCTTCATCCTCAGCCTGACCTTTGGCAGCAATGGAAATGTTTGCACTTTGCAAAGCTTTTATTCTCTGTGTGTGTGAGTGTGTGAGAGTGTGTGTGTGTGTGTGTGTGTGTGAAAAAGAGAGAGAGAGAGAAGGAGGCTTGGCTTTTGAGAAAATATAATATTATAATAATTGCCAGAATGGGTCAAGCCCAAGGCCTCTGAGCTCCTGTGCTCTTGCTGTCCACAGTTTTGGCTCTGAAAGAGACTATGACATATTATTATATTACCATCAGAGCTCTCTCTGGGTCTTAGGACACTTCTCCTCTATTTCTAATGCCCTCCCCCTATGTCACCACCACCTTCATGACCTAGCAAGGATCTACCATTTCTTCTCATTTTGGGGGTGGGGGTGGTGGGCCAGGTTTACTGAGATATAATTTGTTTACTTTTTCTAGTGTATAATTCTCTGAATTTTGACAAATTCATACAGTCATGTAACCATCACTGTAGTCAAGATATATAGAACAGTTCCCTCAGCCAAAAAAATCTCTCTTGCTGTTCCTTTGTGTCAACTTCTTCCCTAATCCCCAGGCCCTGGCAACCACTGATCTATTTTCTGTCCTTATAGTTTTGCTGTTTTTTAGAATATCATATAAACACAATTATACCATATATAGCCTTTTGTGTCTGGTTCTTTCATGTAACATGGTTTATTAGAGATTCACCCATGCTATTGCATGTATCAGTAGTTTGTTATTTTTTAAAAATTCTGAGCTGTAGCCTGTCTATTGGATAGGCCACGGTATATTATTGGTATACCAGGGATTCACTGTTGCTAGATTTTAGCAATTACAAGTAAAGTTGCTATAAACAATTGCGTATAGTTCTTTGTGTGAACTTAAGTTTTCATGTCTCTTCTGTAAATACCCAGGAGCAGGATTTATGGGTCATATGGTAAGGGTACAAATATATAAGAAGTTATAAGAAATTGCCAAATGTTTCCAAAAATAATCTGTCATTTCTTCATTCAACTGAACATTTCAAAAGACCTAAGCACGGTCCCTGATCCTGTCCATTAATTCCAAAAACATTATGGGGAGCAACACACCAGTGACATGAGCATAAAATGGGTCAGACAATTCATGGTTTCAGTCCATGGCATACAGGAGTCATGCATGTATGTATTACCACCATTTCCCAGGGCTTTTCGACTGGCCTTTGTCATGGAATGATGGCCTGAAAGAGTTAGCTCACCTCCCCCTGATGACTCTGTCCCCAGGTTGTGAATAAGTCATTCTGGTTCATGGGAGGACCAAGGCTATTATTAACACCCATTTCCAGGAGGAGATGGTGAGGCCTGGGGAGTTGAAGAATGCCCCAGAATATAGATGTTCTAGTGCCTAATTCCTACTGTGACAGTGACTCACTGGGTGATTCTGGTACATCATCTTGATGTTCCAGACTCAGTTTCCTAAAGTCTGAGATGGGATTGCCCTGTTGACTCAACCTGTTGCTTGGGGGAAAGGAGATTACAAATAGGAAGAGCGTGACATAGGGATGTTGAAGCTACTAGTCTCATGGCATCATGGGCCTGCGCACCCTTCGTCTTCAGAATGATAAAGTCCATTGTTACACCATTCCCTAGATGGAGACTTTCTCATAAAGAGAGGTCATGTGACTGGCTCTTATGAGACACAGTGAGTCAGAGGAGTTTAAAGAGTCCCTAGGACTCCTCACAATCTTTCTAAAGGTATCCACTGACTCACTGAATCCCTTCCTTCTAGAACAATTTTACAATTTAAAAATACTGTAGAGCATATAACTTGGCCCTTCTCAAAGACGTGAATAGGTAAAGCCATCTCCAAACTGGCCATCTCACCGTTAGGTGTCCCTTTCCTCACAAGCAGAATTAAGAAACCGGTCCAGGAAGGCTTATATCTATCTATACCCTCCTCATTCGTTTTCACCGTTTCTGTGCATGCCAGCCTGACAGCCCATGGCTAACAGCTGCATCTCTGTCATAGGGCTGCCCTTGGGCTGCCAGAACCCACTTTGCCCTACACACTGCCAAGAGATGTGCGTATGACTTCACGTTCTGCCAAGGGCCACCCTAACCAAGCACTGATAAGTGTTGGGGGTCTTTGTGCTGGGAAAATACTAATAATGTACCTGTTTTGTGCCATTTTTCAGAGTTTCTCCATGGACTTAAGCTTCAGTCACCTTTGTGGAAAGAACCTTAATAATACATCCTTTAATACCTGCCTGTTTGCCTCCCCATGTCAACCCCTCCTGTCACCTCAGCTCAGTTCCTTGTTCTGTCCAAATAAACTACTTGCTCTCAAATCCTTGCCTTAGGTCTAGTTCTGGGGAATCCAAACTAACATCGTTATCAACATTTGATATTTATATACATGCATGTATTATTTTTCTGAGGAAGGAATCCATGTCTTACTCAGATTCTAAAAGGAGACTGTGACTCCTCTCAAATGATTAAGAACATGTTAACACACTCTTCAACTCCTTTGAAAATCTCCTTCTCCCTTCCTCCTTGCAGTTCACTCCTCCCACAAGCCTATCACTATACTCCCTTGCCGTTAAAACCAACCTATAGGAAAGAATCTTAAATTTATGCACTTTAACTTATAACTAAGGTCAAATACCTCCTAGGCACATTTTTGACTTGAAGTGGTATGGAAGCACAAAACAGAAGAGATAGATTCTATATCTATAAGGAATCCAAATCATTCCAAATACCTTAGGGGGAAATTTTAATCAAAGCAGTAAGGGAAAAGCATCAGGAATTGTTGAGCGTTCCATTAATAAAACATTGCTGAATGCTTTCATCTCATAGATGAGGCTCTGACAATTGAATTTATATGTGAACACATAGCCTCATATGCACACCAAAGACAATTATAAACCTTATAAACATACAGGACAGACACAATTGCTTTTGACTGTCTATAAAAGTAAAGGTGTGTACCTTTCTAGAAAAGGTTAGCAGCTAGGGGATTGTCATTCAAATATTTTTACTTGCTGACTTATGACCTGTGATTCTCTTAGTGGTTGTTCATCCTCAAGTTATTTCTAATGTACTGACCACACACACACACACACACACACACACACACACACACACACCCCTTTCAAATCAAATGCACAGTGTTCTTTCATATCCAGTATCAACATCAAGGAATATCAAACACAACGGCTGACAGTCTGAGGCTTACGTTCTGCTTTCAAGGAGCTGCCAAAACGTACAAAATGAAACACTCTGAATCACAGCAGGGCTCTTTGTCGGTTTACCTGATCTGAAATTCAACACTATCATAACTCCTAAAATTCTCACTTACTTGCCTTAGGAAAAGGGGGAAAAAAGTCATTTTCCTCAGGAGAGGACTACCCATCTGTTTGACAAAGCTCACGTTTGATCTTCACATGCCTACCCCTTGCCAACACACACAGATCAATCCCACTTCTGTGACCTGGAGAAGAAACAGAACCTGGCGACTTCCTAAAGAAAAGGTTTGAATGTGGCTGTTGCAATGTGAGTATTGTCAGACTGAACTACTGGTTTGTGAATAAAATCCAGTCACTGCAAATTAGCAGGAGATGTGTGCACCCATCATTTCCACCATCTGCAAAGGGAGAAATGTCTATACCTAATCAGGCCCACTTCCTTCAAGCACAATTGACAGTCAGGAATCCCCTGGTAAGCTAAATTAAAGTATGTTTTAAGCTGAATGAGTTAGAATTGCTCATTTGCTCCCTAGTGGCTATGTGGATGCTTAAAAGGATATATCCATTCTCAGAGGTGCTGCGTTGGGCTTTACAAACACGGGGAATTCACTTGGATATAATTTTAGATATAAAATAAAGCTTGGTAAAATTCCCCAGCTAACTAAATAGGATTTTGTGCCAACTTGGGTGCAGTTCTTATGATTCTGTTGAATAAAAAGCTGAAGTAAATTGCAGGGCTTGGGATTTCATAAAAATGCAGAGCTTTTTTTAAAAAATTCATTTCATTTGATTGACAACTTCATTGATTCATAAAATTTCCCCTTCTCTCTCTTTCCTTCCCTCATTCCTCTCTCCTCCCTCCCTCTTAGACTATCTCTGCTTTTTATGGGAGCACAACATGGACACAGAAAAAGCATGACAGCTTGACTGATTTTCACATGTTAAACACAATTGTATAGCCAGATCCCAGGTTAAGAACAAAAAATTACCAGCACCCAAGAAGACTCCTTGCGTCCCCTTCCAGCCACTACTACTTCCATTAATGGTAACTACTCTCTAGACTTGTGACTCCACAGGTTGATTCAGTTGTTAAGCTCTACACAAATGGAGTTATACAGATGTCCTCTTGTGTCTGGCTTCTTGCTGCTGCTCAACGTTTGCAGCACTCACCCACCGGCATTTGGCAGTGATATCCAAGTTCTGGCTCCTTTATTCTCGTTGCTGAGTAGTCTGCCTTTGTACGCATGTACCACAGTCCATGCATTCTACTTTTAATGGGTATTTGAGTGATTTCCAGTGTTTGGCTATTACAAATAATACTATTTAAAATCTTCTTGAACAAGTCTTTTGCTGATCGTAAACACCTATTTCTTTACTGTACACATTCAGGAGTGGAGCTGCTGAGTGACACGGCTTGTTCGGCTTGAGTGAACACGGCCAGCCCTCCAGAGAGCTTGTGCACTGGTGTTCATCTTTACACGTCAGCTGTGCTGGCGTGTGCATTCTCTTATTGTTAACAAGCTCTGGTTTGTTTCTGAGAACACGGCATGTTCCGAAGCATGCCCTAAGTACTAGGACAGGCACAAAGAGCCAGACCTTGATCTTAGAAATTTGTCCTATAAGAGACAGAGAAAGAAAACAACACATGCAATTCATAGCAATGAGAGATATAATAAAGGTACTATCAAATACAGTGGATGCATCAAGGGGGGCACAACCAGCTCCTCAGAGGAGGTGCTAAAGTTTATGTGAGCTGGTACTAGGGGGATGAGTAGAACCCAGCAGAAAAGATGAATAAGCAACAAGAGAAAGAATCAAGGTGCGTTTAGTGACCAGCAAAAGGCTGTGAGTAGCTGCGGGAGAGGCGCTGCTTATGTGAGGAATGGTGGGAAAAGTGTGCAGGGGAGAAGGGCCTGACTGCTACCATAGGGGGCTGAGAATAATAGTCTTCACAAAGTCACAGAGATTTTTTTTTTAAAGAAGTAACATAACCAGATTTTTAAAATAAAATACGGCAACCATACTGAGTCTGTGAGGGCAGAAAAAGATGCTGGCGGAATTTATATAAAACTTGCGATAAGGCTGACAGTGAGGTCTCTGCCATCAGTGACTGGCTGGGTTCAAATTCTGCCCCCAGCCTTTACTGACTGTGTGATGCTGGGCAATGTGGCTTTGGTTTTATCAAGTATATAGCAGTGGTTCCAACACCTCCTCCCTTCTGGAGCAGTTGTGAGGGAGATTAGCCAGGCAAAGGCCTCAGCTGCAGCCTGACAAAACATAAGTGCTCTAAAGGTGCTAATTACTGGGTTAAACATGGAGATAAAAAAGAGGCTGATGACTTCTGCCTTTCCTGTGGGACATGATGGGCATTTGGAAAGGCAATGTGGAAAGGTAATAAAGTTGACATATTTCAAAGCATTCTAGGATTCTCATTATGCATGCATGTATTCAACAAATAGGTGTCATGGGCGTTTTATGCACCACATGGAAAGATAATAAAGTTGATGTATTTGAAAACATTCTGATTACACTTTCCTGTGTCCAACAAATAGGCATGAAGTCTCCTGAGAAGATAAGCCCTTCCCTGGACACTATACATACTGAAAGAAACAGAACTGCTTCTGCCTTCAGGAGACATGATTACCCAGTGTGACTAGTGCTCTAACCTGAAGAAGAGTAGGGGAAGCGCTGCATCCTTTCTGGGATGGCCAAGAGGGATGATGATGATGATGACGATGATATGTAAATGGAGTTTTGAAGGGCAAGGCGGACAAAGTATGCATATGTGTGGGCATAGCAGGGGGTGAGGGATAACACCACACGCAAAGAGAACCGAATTTATTAGAAGTAGGGATAAAAAGAGGTTGAGGCCACTTGCTCTGGCTATACTGTGCAAATGACATGAGAGTTAATAATTCACTTGCTATTTCATTCAACAGATCTTTTTTGAGTGATGACCTTGGGCCAGGAAGTGTTTCAGGTGCCAAAGATATAGCCATTTATATCAGATATTCCTGCCATCTTGAAGTTTATATTCTGCTTGTTGAAGGAGACAACAAATAAGTAAATGGGTAACAAAATGACAGTATAAGTTTTGGAGAGGAAATAGAACAGATGATGTGGTCATGTGGACAGTTTAGATAGGAGAGATGGGGACAAAAAAGAGTCACCGAAGAGGTGACCTTGGAGCTGTGGTTTTAAAAGATCAGGGGAAAGACTATACCAAAACAAAAAGAACTATAAAGGGGCACCTGGGTGGCTCAGTCATTAAGCGTCTGCCTTCGGCTCAGGTCATGGTCCCAGGGTCCTGCAATCGAGCCCCACATCAGGCTCCCTGCTCTGCAGGAAGCCTGCTTCTCCCTTTCCCACTCCCCCTGCTTGTGTTCCCTCTCTCACTGTGTCTCTCTCTGTCAAATAAATAAATAAATAAAATCTTTAAGAAAAAAAAAAAAGGAACTATAAGCCCAAAACCTTAAGGTGGGATTGAGCTGGATGAACTGAGTATATGTGAGAGATGTAGGCAAGGGCCAAGTCACAGAGAATCTGGGAGGCTAACATCAGGTGCAGATTTTATTTCCCAACAGATGGGAAGCCATTGGGTGGAAGAGATGTGGGAAGGTGAAGCAGAGAAGTGGCAGGGCCGAAAAGCATCTCTGTATGGCAAATAAGATTGAAGCAGGGTGACAAAGGAAACAAGAAGTCTGTCCACTAGCCTGAAGAGCCCTTCAAGGTAAAGACCACAGTCTCCCTTTTACATCAAAGCCTAGACATGAGTTAAGATCTATGTAGCCTCTAATTCACTTAGTCATAGGAGAGGATGACCCAGTTTTAACTTGGAAGATACCAGACCTTTCTGAAAATCCCCTAGGAATGTGTTGGTTTGCCAATCCCTGAACAAAGATACATCCAATCAAAAATCCCCACTGCTACTTCCTTCTCAGCCTCTAGGGTGGGAGCTGATGGTTCTATTTTCTTTTTAAAATCAATCCAAAATAAATAAAAGAATGTAAAATGCTAATCAAAAGTAAACAAAGGACAGAATAAAAGGCTGTCTGCACCACTACTGACTTTTATTGCCTTTGCTGTTGGGCCAGCAAGGGAATTTTAGAAGAAATTCCCCCCTTTAACCTCCAGGAAATGGTGACTTTGTTCAAGCAAAGCCGCCTCCCTTCCCCGTGGCTCTGGGTGGTCCACTATGACTAGGGGGCTGGCTTGTTTTCATCCTGCTAGAAGAGTGTCAGAATATATGATGCCCTTCCTGCCTCCCTGATTTCTCAGTAGCAAAGAGACATTCACATGAACTCTCCATATTTCAGGCACTGGGAAATGGGTATAAGTGGTATGACTTAGAAAGAAGGGTTAGTTTAGAAAACAGGTTCTTCATCTTGGCTGTCACTCGCATTTACCCACAGGTGGTTCAAATGATGTATTTTAGCAGAATCTCCAACTGTCCAGGAGAGAACATTTCAGAGGGATTACAAGAAAATGGGAGTCTTTGGGAAAATGATCTTATTTCTCTGAATTTTTGATTATGGACTTTTGGCCATACAGAGGAAGTAAATAATTCCTAATTTGAAGTATCTCTTAGATTGGTGGTATCACTGGAGATGAAATGAGGACCAACCAGAGTTTTGATCTTAAAACATATGTGTCCTCCTGCCTTGGTTGTTTCCAATACTAGGTACACAGTTGAAATCCAGCATACTGAATTAGTTACCACCTACGGATATGCTATCTAGCAATACCAGGCTGCCTGTACTTTGACCCCCAGCTTAATTCTGGAAACCCACCATTCACTCACTACTCACTGAGGCTTGCAAACAAGTTTAAATATTAGATTGAACAAAAGACAATTTTACTAGGAAAAAAACAATAAATTCCAGAGCCAAAGATGACGAGTTGTTGAATACCTTCACTGCTCCTCTTCCCATTGACAAAGCTTAAGAGTGTTTTCATTTATTCCCAAGAACTGCAGCTACAGAAACATCTATCATAGTCTCCAAACACAACCCCCCTTGAACATGAATGTTGATGCAGTTAAGGTTATGCTTCTTCTCTGTGATGTTCCTACCCAGACAGATGATGCTTTTTACTCAACTACCAAAACCTCACGTCAGAGCTTCTACCCAAAGTAATTATAGATTCTTTTCTGTCTCAAACATTTTATCACCTTTTTGTTTTATGGAAGTGAAGCATTTGGAACTATGAGACAAAATAGTCCCTGATAATCATATCTGCGATGATTAAATAAGTTAATTCCTAGAGGAATAAATTCCATACTCATTGCTCAGAAGCAAACTTCCTTTGTTTATTTTAAATTTCAGTTGTGATTATACTACATTTTGTGCTAAGAACATGCTTATCTGAATCATTTATAAAGTAACATCAAGCTGGAGTTAGATGTCAGAGTAAAACTTCTATTTTTTTCTCTGCCTCCCAATTACCTTTAATTTATGCCTATTTTTTAGCAATTCTGCATTTGTACTCCAATATTCTTTTAGATTTGTTTAGTCTTATATTTAGAGATAACAGATTATCAAGCTAAATGTAACTGAATTAAACTGATAAAAGCCCAGAAATGTACTTCATCCAGAATCTACAGTAAGGTTGTTATGAGAACAGCTCAGAGACTTACTAGCTCTGCAGTCTCTAGTAATTGCTTAAAAATATCTATTATTATTGTTATCAACCATTAGATGAAATCTCTCCTCTTCATACTCTTCACCTTACATTTCTCTTCCTTACCTCTGCCTTCCCAGAAAAACCACCCCCAAGAAAAACCAAGTCCTTCTTTTAGTGAAGTTTTCCCTGTTGACTTTGGCTACCAAATGACAATAGATAACCATATAAGACTGGTGCACTCCTTAGGGTTTTGCTTGTTTGTTTTGGTAAGGAAGAAACACATATCCTTTATTTTTTTCTCTAAGAATATATGTTTGATATAGTCTATAAAACCTTAAAAATTACTGGGTATTTTTTAAAAGTTTCTCCAATTGAGGGGCACATGGATGGCTCAGTAGGTTAAGTGTCTGTCTTTGGCTCAGGTCACGATCCCAGGTCCCAGAATAGAGCTCTACATCGGGAACCCTGCTCAGCAGGGAGTCTGCCTCTCCCTCTCCTTCTGCCTCCCCCACCCACCCACCCCCGTCCATGTGTGCTCTCTCTCTCACTCTTTCTCAAATAAAATCTTTTTTAAAAAAAGTTTCTCCAACTGAAATTATTAATTTGATGTCCCATAATAAATACTAATGATAAATTTGATGATAATATATGTACTTTTTAAATATATTTATTTATATGTATTTCTTTATTTATGCATTTATATGCTCTAACCATCCTTAGAACTGAATAAATGTCTTATTTGGGGGATTTCCAGCATGCGGGAAGTGTTTACAATTGAGACTGTAAAATACTGACTTTGCTCATGGTTTTATTTTATTTTTTAAAATATTTTATTTATTTATTTATTTATTTATTTGAGAGAGTGAGTGAGAGCATAAGCACAGTGAAGGGCACCCTGGCACCCTGCTCATGGTTTTAAATCAAGTTATTTATGCTCTTACATAGGAAGTCTCCATGTCAAGTGCTTTTAAGTATTGACTAAATCAATCTGTTCTTCCTTCCTGGAAAGTCTTGCCTTCATTCATGTAATCTTAAGCATTAACATCAGGAAAAAATAAGCTCAGTTAACTTAATTCAAGCCTTCCATTTTATTATTGAGAAAACTGAGAGGTGGGGAAGATAGATGACTTCCTTATAGTCTTCATTAGTTACTCATTCATCCTACATCTCATAAATAAGGATTTAAGGTAATTTATAGATGTAAGACAAGGGAATTGAAAATCAACACAACAGGATGTAAACAATAGCTGAATTTGGTCACAGATATGGTTCTGAGTATCCAAAGTGGCAAAAGCAGAATGTAATCTTCACAAAATCCAAGATGCCTCTGAGCTACCATTAGATTAATTTACATAGATGAAATACAGAGCTCCAACAGAGGGCTAAGAGCAATGCTTCAATCCACTACATTCTTACTTAGAAAGCAAACAACTGACTCCCAACCAAGTTTCCGTCCACCACACCTCCCAAATTAATTTTTAATGTATATGAGAAAGATTACTTAAAATGAAACGCTCCTCCTATTTCTTACAATTTCTTTTCTTTAGAAATGATTGCTCTGTTACTCACTTGTACTTCATGACATTCTTGCCTGTCTGGTTAGCAAACACCAGAGTCTCAGCATTAAGAGGGCAGGGAACAACTTTCCATCTACTTATCTTCCATGGTCATGGCAGAGTTTCCCACAAAGAGTAACTGTCAGCATGGAGAAGGAGAAAAATGAAGAGAGAGAATAGAAAATAACATTGTAGGGGCACCTGCGTGGCTTGGTCAGTTGAGTGTCTGACTTGATTTCCACCTAGGTCTGATCTCAGGGTCCTGGGATCGAGCCCATATCAGGCTCTGCACTGAGCATGAAGTTCGCTTGAGGATTCTCTCTCCCTCTCCCTTTGCCCCTCTCCCTGCTCCCGTGCACTCACTCTCCCTCTAAAATAAATAAGGAAAAGAAAAGAAAAGAAAAGAAAAGAAAAGAAAAGAAAAGAAAAGATCATTATGTTCTCATCAGTTTGTGGACCATTTGGCTAAAATTTGTGTTTAATCTGTAATGTTTCATGCCATTAAAGGCAGGTGAATATAATAAAGGCTTGTTTCAAATGTCAAAATACAAGGAGAAAACACTTATTTTCAAGGGTAACTTCTAAGGGAATTAATTTTTATTTTGTTTTGTTACTTGAAACAAAACATTTCAACACTTTTTGAGCACTTAACTCTATGCCAGGTACTATTCTGAGTGCTATGCATGTATACAGACTCATTCAGTGGCTACTTACAAGGCATTATCCAATGCCCCCATTTGATCTGCTGCAAAACTGCCTGATTTAACAAAGTTTTACCATCTTGCACTTTTCCCTCTGATGTTTCCAACTATTCTCCCCATTTTTCCATTCCTAACTACTTCCTGAAACATTTCTGACATGACATTGCGTATTTTTTAATATTGTTTTTTATTTTCATTCTGGTATAGTTAACATAAAGTGTTATATTAGTTTCAGGTGTACCATACAGTGATTCTACACTTCTATACATTTCTCAGTGCTCATGATGATATGTGTACTCTTTAATACCCATCATCTATTTCACCGATCCCCCCTACCACTTCCCCTCTGGTAACCATCAGTTTGTTCTCTATAGTTAAGAGTCTATTTCTTGGTTTATCTCTCTCTTTTGTTTCTTTTGCTCATTTGTTTTGTCTCTTAAATTCCACATGAGTGAAATTATATGGTATTTGTCTTCCTTATTTCGCTTAGCACTCTACACTTTAGCTCCATGTTGTTGAAATGGCAAGACTTTATTCTTCTTTAGGCCAAATAATATTCCATTTATATATATCTCACATCTTATTTACCCATTCATCTATCAATGGACACTTGGGCTGCTTTCATAATTTGGTTATTGTAAATAATGCTTCAATAAACATAGGGGTGCATGTATCCCTCTGAATTAGTGTTTTTCTATTTTGGGGGTAAATACCCAGTAGTGCCATTACTGGATGATAGTGTAGTTCTATTTTTAACTTTCTGAGGAAGCGCCATACTGTTTTCCACAGTGGCTACCCCAAGTTGCATTCCCACCAACAGTGCACGAGGGTTCCTTTTTCTCCACATCCTCACCAACACTTGTTTTTTATGTTTTTGATTTTTGCCTTTCTGACAGGTATGAGGAAGTATCTCATTAAAGTTTTTTATTATTAAAGATTTATGTATTTTTTTATTATGTTCAATCAGCCAACATATAGTACATCATTAGTTTTTGATGTAATGGTCAACAATTCATTATCATTAGAGTTTTGATTTGCATTTTCCTAATGATGAGTGCTGTTGACCATATTTTCATGTGTCTGTTGGCCATCTGATGTCTTCTTTGGAGAAATGTCTCTTCATGTCTTCTGCCCATTTTTAAACAGGATTATTTGGTTTTTGGGTGTTGAGTTGTATCAGTTCTTTACATATTTTGCATACCTAACCCTTTATTGCATATGTCATTTGCAAATAACTTCTCCCTTTCAGTAGGCTGCCTTTTAGTTTTGTTGATTTTTTCCTTTGCTGTGCAGAACTTTTTATTTTCATGTAGCCCTAATAGTTTTTTGCTTTTATTTCCCTTGCCTCAGGAGAGTATCTAGAAAAATATTGTTATGGCCAATGTCAGAGAAATTACTACCTGTACTCTCTTCTAGGACTTTTATGGTTTCAGGTCTCACATTTAGGTCTTTAATCCATTTTTAGTTTATTTTTGTGTACGGTATAAGAAAGTGGTCCAGTTTCATTATTTTGCATATGGCTATCCAGTTTTCCCAACATGACCTTTTGAAGAGACTATCTTTTTCCCATTGTATATTTGTTCTTCCTTTGTCAAAGATTAATTGACCACATAATTATGAGTTTACTTCCCAGGTTTCTATTCTGTTCCATTGATCTATGTGTCTCTTTTTATGCTGATACCATACTGTTTTGATTACTACAGCTTTGTAATATAACTTGAAGTCTGAAATTGTGATACCTGCCTCCAAGTTTTTTCTTTTTCAAGATTGTGTTGGCTATTCAGGGTCTTTTGTGGTTCCATAAAAATTTTAGGAATGTTTGTTCTAGTTCTGTGAAAAATGTTGTTGGTATTTTGATAGGGAGACATTGCCCATTTTTAAAAAGTTTTATTTACTTATTTATTTATTTATTTAATTTGACAGAGATAGAGGGGGAGAGAGAGAGAGAGCACAAGTAAGGGGAGCAGCAGAGTCAGAGGGAAAGAGTAAACAGACTCCCTGAGCAGGGAGCCTGACAAAGGCTTGATCCTAGGACACTGAGATCATGACCTGAGCAAATGTAGACACCAAAGGTGCCTCTGACACTGCCCGTTTTTATGCACTTTTGAGTGAATTCTGATGAGAATATTTAGCAGCTATATAGATGATTATGGAGTCACATTTGTAATAATGGTTTGATACCCAGAATCCTCTCTATAAATGGCAATTAAGATGATGTCTCATTGAAATGAATGCCAATGTTTCTGTTCTCTTGGAATTTAGAAAGGAACTAAAAGTTCATAACAGAAAATGTGTTGCAATGATAATCTGCTATTGCATAGTTTGACCCACACTATTATAGTCATTGACGCATACTCAATACAACACAATGACCTAGCCTAGGCTATGTAAATAATAGTCCAGCTTCCTAAGGCAAATGAATACCTCTTCAAAAATCATTGCAATATAGCAATGTCCACAATAGCCAAACTGTGGAAAGAGCCAAGATGTCCATCGACAGATGAATGGATAAAGAAGATGTGGTATATATACACAATGGAATATTTTGCAGCCATCAAAAGGAATGAGATCTTGCCATTTGCTACAATGTGGATGGAACTGGAGGGTGTTATGCTGAGTGAAATAAGTCAATAAGAGAAAGACATGTATCATATGACCTTACTGATATGAGGAATTCTTAATCTCAGGAAACAAACTGAGGGTTGCTGGAGTGGGGGTGGGGTGGGAGGGATGGGGTGGCTGGGTGATAGACATTGGGGAGGGTATGTGCTATGGTGAGCGCTGTGAAATGTACAAGACTGTTGAATCACAGATCTGCACCTCTGAAACAAATAATGCAATATATGTTAAGAAAAAAAAAGAAGAAGATAGCAGGAGGGGAAGAATGAAGGGGGGTAAATCAGAGGGCGAGACGAACCATGAGAGATGATGGACTCTGAAAAACAAACTGAGGGTTCTAGAGGGGAAGGGGGTGGGGGGATGGGTTAGCCTGGTGATGGGTATTAGGGAGGGCACGTTCTGTGTGGAGCACTGGGTGTTATGCACAAACAATGAATCATGGAACACTACATCAAAAACTAATGATGTAATGTATGGTGATTAACATCACAATAAAAAAAATTTTAAAAAAAATCATTGCAATGTAAATGTTTACTACCTACCAGGAAGGATCCTATAAACACAGTTTACTATCTTGGGAAAATTTAAAAAAAAAATTTTTAAGATTCATGATACTGTATAGCAAGTACCTATAGCAGGAAATGAAATATTATAATTAAAGTTTTCCAGGCTTACACATCTATATGCATATATATTGTATACATACATATTTCATATTGTATCAATTATCTATTGTCACAACAATGCTACATAACAAGTCACACTCAAACTCATTAAAACATGTCTGTAGGCTGATGGAGAGTTGGCTGATCTACACTGCACTTGGCTGGGTAGTTCTTCTGGTCCCCACTGGCTTATGTAGTATATCTCTGCACCACATGACTCATCCTCCTCCTGGGAACTATGGGCTGGCCTAGCATGTTCTTCCCATGAAGATGGCAGAGGGGAAAGAGTAAAAACATTTTTCAAGACCCTACTTATGTCATAACTGCCACCAAACCCAGTGATCACGGCTTATCTCAAGAGTGGAGAATTACATGCATCCCACAATAGAAGGATATTGCATAAATGGTGAAGAGCTTGGATACAGAAAGGGGTAGAGAATTGGGACTAACAATACAATTTATTATAAATATATATGCTTAGGTATACAGGTATCAACCTCATTTCCTTCCAAAGACAATATCTATACATTGTCTAAAGATGATTTGAAAGCCCACTCTTTTTTCTCTATAATAAATATACTGGCTTCCAAGGTGATAATAATATTAATAATAGCCATTCTGTATTAGAAGTTTACCATGTACTAGACACCATGCAAAGAATTTTTAATTTATCATCTAATTTAATTTTACACCTTGAAAATGTTAGTTCTCGCAACAGTGAAATGTAGGTGATAATTAACTGAATCTCAATTTAAAGATCAGAAACTGAGGCTCAACCAGGTAACCCAGCCAATGTGTAGAGAAGTCTAGATTCAAATTCAGTTCTATATGATTTCAAAGCATGTACTGGTATTTCTATTTACATTATCTCTTATTATACCACCTTTCCAACACCATTCGTCACTTCTTCCCTTCTGGCCCAGTAATTTCTAAGCAGGTCCCATATTACATTGGATCCTTTGTCCAAAAGATACTTCAAATCTTACCTCTTTACTTCTGGGCTATCCTAACTGCAATTTCTACCTGTCCTTAAGGCATCTCATCATATTATCATTTGAATTTAATGAATTCTGTGAGCTGACAAGCTCTTTGAGAAAAGAAGACCAATCTTTATATTTCTTCCCAGCACTTACACAGCAATCTGTAATTTTTAAATAAACAGATTAATAGACATCAATTTCCTTCTTCAGAATCTGGGCTGAACACCAAACAGTTCATGGAGGAGAGACCTATATTTGTAAGGTAATTTCCTCCTTCACACAAGACCCTTTCAGAATGGGAAGACAACTGCCAGAAAAATTCCTTTGAAGGAGAAACTTCTTGCATAGACAGGATGGTTTATAACCAAGGAAATGAGAAAAAGGGCAACAACTAGAAGCAAAAACAAGGGTGAATAAAAAGAAGGATAGTGTCTCCAGGGGGAGAAGAAAGCAAAGAAAGGAGAGGATGGAAAGTTTAGGCAAAAGAAGGAAGAGGAAGAGCAGGAGAAAGAAAAGAAAAACCCAACCAAGCAGGGAAAAGGAAAAGAGGTAACAGTCCCAGCAACATGGAACTAGGATGTTGAAACTCCATCATTTAGAGCTGATCCAGAGAGAGCAAAAACGAGCAAATTTCTTATTTCAGTGTTTGGGCAGGTTTTCTAATTAGTGCCACAAATTTTATAGGTGTTAGTAAAATGCTGATTGCAGTGAAGATTTGCCCAAATCTGATTTCTGGCTAAGCACAAATAACTTTTGTTTAATATGTTTCATTCTTTAAACACATTTTATTCTTAAACTGACTGAAAGAAGAAAGAACACCACTTAACAATAATTTCCCTATTAAATAACATATGGCATCTCCTCTTTTCCAGGATTCTTTGCCAGTGTCAGGAAGGATTCATGGGTTTTGAAAGACCATCAAACACTCTAGCACTAAAGCTAATCTGAAGTGTCTAGAGGCAGGATGTGTCCAAGCAGTCCATGAGGTCTCCTGTGAAATTTAATGTATCTTGAGGATGGAGTGTCTTCTCTGGTCTCTGGTTGGAATTCCACACTCTCGGAGAGCAACAGTCTCCTTCCTTCCTTGGCTATTTCAATCTTCATATGCTTGTGGGCAGGAACATTTCCCTTGGAATCTTCCAGGGTTTTCATGGTCTTCCTGAATGTGATCTAAGGTGATCACTGGGAGTTAAGATGCCCAGAAGGCCAAAGGATTTGAGTTATTTAATCAGTGTACCAAGGCCCAAAGGCATTTCTCCGGCTCTTGTTGAAATTTTGGCAGGGTCATCTACTTCCCTACTGTAACAAGGCGCCAATACAAAGATGGTATTCCAGGTGAGGCCTCACCAGGATCCCAAAAAGTGAAAATGTTCCTTTTGTAGTGTGTGAAATGGAGATTTTCCTCCTGCTGCTGAAAGCAAACCAAGCTCCTTCCCACTCAAATATCATATTGCAAACTCCTATGAAATTTGCCCTCTGTCATGTCCCTCTAGATCTTTTCCTGGCCGCGCTAATTTCCAGGTTCTGAACTCCCATGGAATATCTGTGTTTCTCATTAATTTTCACAGATGTATTTCCCTTTTCTCTAAGTGGACTCTTGGCATTCTCAGGTCGGTCTAGATTTCTAACCCACGGTACTTAGGTATGTTTCTGTGGTCTTGGAGGACGTTCTCCTTCGCCTCATTTCATCACTCCCGGGTAATGAACTTGGTCAAATGAGGCAGAGTGAAGTTGAGCTCAGTCAGCGGCATATGTAGATTCCTAACTCACTGGCTTGGCTTCCTACCACTGATCACATCCTGAGTCATTTGTAGATGAACTGGCCTTTCCCCTGAAAGGTTACATCAGTGGTAATCCCTTGAAGCACTCATGCTACCGGGCTCTGGTTTTGAATTCTGCCATACCAAAAACAACATATTTGTTGAACACACTCAGCTCAGCTATTTCATTCAGGTGCCATAGGGTACAATATTCTGCCAACCAAAGTTGAAAAGCAGACATTACATTCCTTTCACAGCTTCAGCCTGGAAGAGACGAATTTTTCCATCCCCTCATAAACCCATGAAATGTCCCACTCTGTGGGTCTACTATAACCTCTCTTAGGACAAATTGGCTAAATGGAATTTCCTAAATGGTTCCACAAGTTGTTTAAAGGTTGCATGCAAAAAGGGTTCTATGGGCAAATAAGATGGGGAAAAATTTCCTACTAGGTCTCCCTCTTGGAGAATGTCTCCCTCTTGGAGAATGTACACATACATATTAAGGTTTCTAAGAAGATAGGAAATATAGAAAACTGCTTTACTTTCTTTAAGCCAAGGTTTTCTAAACTTCTTTGACAATGACTCATTTTAATTCAATACCTATCACCAAGATTACAAATAAATGAGTCTCGAGGTTTTCCTGTCTGCCTGGTCACCAATGAGGACTTTGCATTTTCCCACTGTGTTTCTTCCATTTCTCTACTCTCTGCAGTTGCCCAATGTACTCTCTGGGGCTTCTTTAATGTAGGAACAAGAAGAAAGGTACCAGAATAGAAGGGTAAGAGGCTCAAAGGATAGAGCTTTCTAGAAGATTACAGTTTCCAAAGATGGCTGCTCTAATACATTCCATCCACATGCTCTTCTTATACTGTGATTTCCAATGAAAGATGGGTTTTATGTTCCCTTCCCCTGAATCTGGACAGGCTCTATTACTGCTATGACTGATAGACATTGCTAAAGGGATGGGATAGGTATTCTGAACCTGAATCATCAAATCAATATAGCTTTCACCTGGGGTGGTCTCTCAGGATGCCTATCAGCCTCCATGTTGTGAAGAAGTCCAGGCTACATAGAAAGGCTACATGCAGGTTTTCTGGCCAACAGCATTAGCTAAGAGCTACTACCAACTGCCATGTGTGTAATGGAAAAGCCGCTGGATGATTCCAGGTCCCATCTTTTAAGCTTCCCTAGTTCACAGCAAGTGGAACCAAGTGGAGCTCCCAGGGAGCCCTGCCCCAATGATAGCATCATGAGCAAAATAAGTGTTGTACTGTTTTAAGCAACTATGTTTTAGGGTAATTTGTTATGCAGCCATAGTGACTGGAACAAGCTAGGAAAGCCTTGGAGTAGAGGAAATGGGCCAACATGATTTAGCTTAGTTTTAGAGATGCATTATGATGGTGACAACGATCAAACACAAATGATTGCTAACAAGAGAGCAGTTTTCTTCTAGAGGTTGGTGTGCCCATATATAGGATTTGCAATGCTAAGTTCCTTTTCTGTTATCAAGAACAATCATTCAAACACTTATTATATCTCCTCTTGGAATACTTAGTAGTTTCCCTAACTCTAGGGGGACTGTGGGCTAAACCTCCAAGTTCTCACACGGCTGTCTCCCTGTCCTCTTCAGAATTAGATGAACTATCCTCTCTTGAGAGAAGCTCTCCCTCTCTCCTATCCAAGGATTTTCTGTCTATACTCTTCATAGCATTCACTGTTATATGAATTATTTCACTGATCTGATGACTTGTTTATTGGTAGTCTCTTCACACTGGAATGGAATTTTCTTTCTTGCTTTATTCATCACTGGATTTTCAATAGTTACAGTAGGCATTTGATAAATGAATGGGTAATAATGAAGGATAATTAGACATTCTCTGTCCTGGAAGTCAGAAAACTGGCTTTTGGGGCTGCCTGGTAGCATGCTGGTACAGAAGCAAGGCCTCGGTGCTCTGTGCCTCATACATAGGGCAGGCATTACACAGATGACCTCCAAAGCCTCCCCCCCCTGCGCACCCCCTCCCCGCACCACTCTTAATGGTTCAAGTTCTTGAAAATCTCACATGGCCTGAGGTTCAACTTTAACAAATCCTTATACTATATTAACCTGGTTTTTCACCACAGAAATTGCATTCAATCATTGTAAGATCTAGGTTATAGTTTCATCTGATAAAGCCATTTGTTTTTGGAACATTTGGTCCTTGCAGATACACCTTTGTTCTCAGTCTAGTCTATCTGTTCCAGACATTGTCCAAACAGAAAAACTGGGGTAAATATGACTACACTCCATTCATGGTACTTTGTAACTCCTTTTCTCTCCCAAGAAAAGGCTTAGAAGTACAATAATAAGGTAATTTATTGTGCAAACCAGGACACTTTGGAGAGTAAAATGGGGTTCTGTTAATAATTACATCTATGAAAATAGGCCCAAATCAGGATTGTCCCAGGCAAAACTGGATGTTTGTCACTCTTTATTTTCTAAAGCCCAGATATTTTTAAGAAAAGAAAGAGATATATACCTGCTAATTAAATTTTCAGGATTGATAAAATAAAGATCCACCAGTATTTTGGCTTCTAACATGCATTTTATGAGCAACATTTTTAGTGTCTTCATTTTACCTGTTTTCTCTATTTTCACAATGCCTTTTTTTTTTTAAAGATTTTATTTATTTATTTGAGAGAGTGCCCGCACAAATGAGGGGGGGAGGGGCAGAGGGAGAGAGAGAGAAGCAGACCTCCTACTCAGCAGGGAGACTGATGTAGGACTGATCCCAGGACCTTGAGATCCTGATCTGAGTGGAAGGCAGACACTTAACAGACTGAGCCACCCAGGCGCCCCTCAGAATGCCTTTTTGATACAAGTTATAATGATCAGAGACTAGGTAGGAAACAGAATTTCTCTGGAAGGTGCTTAACTGAAGAGAAATTAATATGTGACTATGCACAAAAATCTGGGGAAGGTTTTTTTTTCACTTTATGTATACATATACATAAAGTGATGTGATATCTACATAAAAATACACTTATGATATATACATAAAGTATATATATATATACACACATGCACATATATATATTGCTTTGTATATATTCACTTTATTATATAAACATATATGTGTAGATACACTCATTTATTTAATTAATATACTTTTAACTAATACACTTCGCATTTTAGAGCAATTTTAGGTTTAGAGAAAAACTGAACTGAAAATAGAGAATTCTCATCTACCTCCTCTGTCCTACACAGTTTCCCCAGTAACATTTTGCATTAGTGTGGTCCACTTGTTACAACTGATGAATCAATACTGATACATCTTTATTAGCTAAAATCCAAAGTTAACATTAAGGCTCACCCTTTGTGTTTTACGTTCTATGGGTCTGACAAGTACATAATGACATGTACCACTGCAGTATCACAAAGAATAGTTCACTGCTCTAAAAATCACCTGTGCCCCACCTATTATCCCTTCCTCTCTCCCTCCCGCCTCTAGCAACCACTGATCTTTCTCTTGTCCGTACAGGTTTGTCTTTTCTGGAATGTCACATCATTGGAATCACAGTATATGCAGCCTTTTCAGACTGGCTTCTTTCACTTAGCTAATATGTATTTAAGTTTCCTTCATGTCTTTCCATGACTTGATAGCTCATTAAAAAAAATAACTGAATAATGTTCCATTTTCTGAATGTATCACAGTTTATACATTCACCTATAAAGGACAATTTGGGTGCTTCCAATTTGGGACAATTATGAATAAAGCTGCTCCATATGCAGGTTTTTGTGTGGACATGAGTTTTCACCTCATTTGAGTAAATATATAGGAGCACAACTGCTCAATTACACAGTAATAGTATACTTAATTTTGTAAGAAACTGCCTGTCTTCTAAAATGGCTATACCATTTTGTATTCCCATGAGCAATGAATGATGTTCCTGTTGCTCTATAAGATGTGGGTGTTGTTGTTTGTTTGTTTTTTAAGATTTTATTTATTTATCTGAGAGAGAGAGAGAGAAAGAATGAGAGGGGGGATGGTCAGAGGGAGAAGCAGACTCACCGCTGAGCTGGGAGCCGGATGCAGGATGTGGGGCCAGATCCTGGGACTCCGGGATCATGACCTGAGCCGAAGGCAGACACTTAACCGACTGAGCCACCCAGGCGCCCAGATGTGAATGGTTTTAATGGAAGCAACGAAAGGTGTTGAGACTAGCAATAGCCGGAAGCTGTTACCACTCCTAGACCTGAAGTTACAGAAAGCAGTGTTGGCAGAGCCCAAGGAGAACGCACACCATGAGGGAGCCATAATCATGAAGTCCTGGAGCAATGGCCAAGGAAGGCGGTGACAAGGCCAGGTGGAGGCAGGGCAGTAAGTATCCTGATCTCTTTCTCCTCCTACCAGCCATTCACCTGCCAGAGGCTCCTATTAGCTGAGCCAGGTAGCAGCTGGAGAACAAGAGACTGCCTATGAGTTGGTCAGTAAAGGTCAGCCCCCAGGGTTACAGAGCAGGGCAGAGAGGAGCGGCTGATGGATCTGTAAGGGAGTGGGGTACACACAAGCATTGTGAAATTATGGTCAAGACAGTATAGCAAGCAATAACGTTATAAGCAGTGTTTTGGAGAAGTTTTTAAATGGTACATCACTATTTTTCTGTAGAGTATGTTACTGAGTCATTTCCAAAACGTTCTGAAACACGGAAGCTGGAGCTGCAGTCACCAGTGGCGTGGAGAGGCAGTATATCTCTCTAGGACTTCCTGGCCTGCCTGCTCACCCCGGAGGACATTCCCCTAAGCATTCCACGCAGGTGGGTCTCCACACTACTTCAGATCTTTAGGGATGAGGGAGTTTTGTTGTTGTCTCTCAGTTATAGTGCTTAATAATACTGCCTTTGCATGATAATTTCCAGGGAAGAGTCCATTAAAACCCAACATCTGTTTTCTGAATCTAAACAACAAGTGTTACAGCCAACAGCACTGTTGGCTATTTCTCGTTAGCTTCTCGTCTTGAAACTGCCTTTCTTTCAATAAAGAATTTTCTTATGAATGTGGGAAAAACATCATTTTTCGTCATTGTCTTTTAATCTTTGATATGCAGAAGTCCTCCAGAGCATAAACATGGGGAAGGAGAGTGGGGGGGGGTACTTCTCTCCCTAGTTTAGAGTTTCTCAACCTCAGCACTACCAACATTTTGGGCTGGATAATCCTTTGTTGTCAAGAGTTGTCCTGTGCATTGTAGGATGTTTAACAGCATTCCTGGCCTCTACCCAGATACCAGCAGCATCCTCCCTAGGTATGACAATCAAAAATATCTCCAGACATTGCCAAGTGCCCCCCCACCTGCCCAGGTAAAATTGCCCCCAGTTGAAAACTACTGTCCTAGTCTAAGGGAGACACTAGATTCTGCATGCCTTGTTGCCATGGTAACCGAAGGGCAACCTCCATTACCTGACACAGACATGGTTCTGTTCTTTGTAACCAAAAGGTTTAACAAACCGGATCCCAACTTGTTATTACAAAAATGCCACCTTCTGGAAAATTCTCCTGTGGGGAAGAGATGTGTTTTCTGACCCAAACCATCTTCCTTACTTCATTCCCCTTTTTACTCGTACTCACATAAATCCTGGTTTGATCCTAGCCCTCCTTCACAGATCTCAGCATCCCTTGCAGCCACAGCCATCAATGACAGGTAACAACTGCTGTGGAATTTCCAATGGCAGTTGGAAAAGAAAGCAGAAGTACTGATTTGTGCCTTCATCCCATCACAAGCCATCAAGTACTGATCCCTCATAATTTACCATATTTACCCAACGGTCCTTGTCTATGCAGTGTTCTCATTTACATTTAGAACATAGCAGCTTTTCTCTTTTCAGCCCTTATCTACCTTCAAGTGTCCGAGAGGGAAGAAATACTCAAACTACCCAACCTCCTTTTACATTGGAGGCAGCTTTATTTATTCATTTATTTAATATTCTGCCTCATTCCAAAAAAGGTTTTGAGGAGAATGAAGACATTGAATGGCTTGGGTCAGTGAGAGAGCAACTGGAAACGACATTCCCCAAATCAACACTATTTTCTGAAACAATGTCAAGCCCTTACAAGGATGGGAAAATAACGAAGTCACATACCGTGAAAGTCAAGGATTCTCTCTAAGGGAATAAGTGTCCTCAAGCTACTGTCCTCCCAGTACATTTGTGAGCTTAACAGTTTGGAATGTCAACAAGAAGGGTGATTGGGGGCAGAGGCCTGCAAGAGGCTTCATGTGGCTCACTCATTGATCAATGCGAGGAGAGGAGTCAAAGCTGGAAGCTGTTTGGAAAGAGTAAGCAGACTAACCACTTTGAATCAACATGCAAGAGAGATTTATCTTCCCTAAACATGGACAAATTACAACCAAGAATCCTGAGCAAGCAGATCTCCTAAATATAATACTCTACAGAAGAGGGGGCTGAAAATCTGTTCAATGAATGGTGAGACCCTGCGCTGTTTGTCTTTCAACCTCCCTCACTAGCCAACCTTCCAAATGTTCAGATGCTCAGTTCAGCCAGGGAGATGTAATGGGCCACTCTATTTACAATAGTCTTCAAGACCAAATCTGGGCTTGAATTTTTCTATGCTGACTCACAGTTAAAAAAAAAAAAAGAAGAAGAAGAAGAAGAAAGAAAAGATACAGAAATACAGGAGTGGAGGAACAGTATGTAATGCGTCCAGCTGGAGTTAGTCTGCCATGGTCTTTCAAAAGGGAAAGGGGAATTTTGGAAGCCAGCTTTTGGGCGGAAGTTCAATCCTCAGGAAAGGTTTTGACTCATCAGACCATATTAGACATCAGAAACCCTTGCCACAGGCTGCCCAGGATACCCTCAGTTATTAACATGCTTTAGAAAGATCTAAAAGTAGAGACTTATAAAATCACAGGCACCGACTCTGCAGACTCTGCAGTCACTTCAGTTGGGACACAGAGGCCTATGAGCAACCTATGTTTCAGTGACCCAAGCGGCTCGGCCAGAAACAAGGCTGGAAGCAAAGGCACAACCCTGACAGACCAAAGACATGGAGAATGAGCATGTTGGTTTGGCTAGTCTAGAGCAGCGTGGTGCAAGAGAAATGCAATGTAAGCCACATATGAGATTTCACATTTTCTAGTAACCACATTTTTTAAAAAGTAAAATGAAATGGGGAAAGTGAATTTTAATATTTTACTTAACCCAATATATCTAAAATATTATCACATGTCAACATGTAATCAAAACAGAAATACTTAATAGCTTATATTATTTTATGTACACTTAGTCTTGGGAATATGATGTATATTTTATGCCACATGCTGCTTACCACACATGGGGCTACTGACATGTTGGTCTAAAGAAACCACATACAAGTTCTAATCTCTCAATACCCTAAGATATCAGGATATGCCATGGTGTATCAATAGAGTAACTCTAGCAACAGGACCTGGAAACAACGTACAGTTACACATAGCAACAGGAGGAGAATTGGATCCCATCTCTGTGGTCAGCTAGTTGTGTGACTTTGGACAAGTCACTGCATTCCTCTTTCCTTATCTGTCAACTGAGGCAGCTATGCTAGTTGATCTCCCAAGTACACTTGAAGTCTCAGATTTCCAAGGTCACTGGGATTATGAAAGATATTGGTGATGGTTTTAAAGATGTGTTCACTATTTTTTTGATCCTTGTCCCCACAAGAGATAGAGCCTAATTCCCACCCCTTTAATAGGGTTAAACTTAGTCACATGCTTCTAGTGAAGAGAATATGGCAGAAGTTATAAGATGTCACTTCTGATGTCAGGTTATAAAAAGATTGAGGCTTTTGTGTTGGATTCTCTCTCTCTCTCTCTCATTACTTGCTCTGGGCCAAGAGAAGTGCCATGCCACGAAGATATTCAGACAGCCTATGGGGTGGCTCAAGTTGCGAGGAACTGAGGGCTGCTAACATCCAAGTGGGTGAGCTTGGAAACAGATCATGTTCCAGCCAAGCCTTGAGGTGACGGCAACCAAGAGGACAGATTGACTATGACCTCACAACAGACCAAAACCCATAACCACCCAGTTAAGCTATTCCTAGATTTCCAACCTACAAAAGCTGAGATAAAGAAAACTATGTATTGTTTTAAATCTATTACAAATCTATTATAAAACTCCTGGAATATGAAAGACACGCTGAATGAACTAAAAAATAGATTGATTGCCAGCAGGACAGCAAAAATCCATCCTTTCCATCCTGCATGAGCACTTCCAGGAAGCAGCAGTGGAACACAGAACCACCTATTATAATAAGTAACAATAATTGAGCTCTTCTGTGTACCAGGCACCATTCCAAGCACTTTGTATGTCTTAATTCATTTAATCCTCACAATGACTTATGAGATGGGCAGTACTAATACCTCCATTTCACAGATAAGAAACAAGCACAGAACGGTTAAGTAATTTGCCCAGGATTATCCGGGTTGTAAAAGGCAAAACTATGGTCTGAACATTGACTGTTTCCACCTTTCTGCTATAATGCCTCATACATGAAATTGGGTGCATTTCTCCCCCAGGCGTAGTTGACAGAGAGATGCACAGATACACAGTGAAAAGCCCTGAAATAATGACTTCCCCTGGGGAACAGGGTGTGGGTCCCAGGGCTCAACACCTACAGTTTGATTATTTATGTGGCGGGATCCTGCAGCAGCCACAGTGATAAACTTCTAGGGCACTCTGAGATGGGGAGACTGACTAAGGCACTGGCCCAAATTTTCTTAAAGAAAAAAAAAAAAAGACCTTCGAATATTAGAAATGTCAATGTAGAAATTCGTTAAGTAGGACTGATGTCACCTGAATTTGGAGGGCTTGTTATTTGGGGGATCAGACTTTCAGGTAGCAACAATGCAGAGTTGAGATGGTTTAAGGGCACAGCATGCAAGGGACAGTGAGCAGAGCTGTTCTTTAACTGGAAATGGAAAAGGGATGTTAAACCACAGCAGATGACCCTGAAGTTCAAGGTTAGTGGATTTCCTGTCAGGGAAGACTGTGAAATTTGAGCCTGTGGAGTTTCCTTCCCCAGAATTTCCCCTATAAGGTTTTTAGACTCTAACACCCGAAAGAGGGGAGGGACAATCCCTATAGGAGAGGTTAGAAACATGACTTTGGGGGCAGAGCTAATTTGGAGCCCTTTAACTTTGTCATATGTGAGCTTCATACACGCAGTTAGATATTTACCGCCAGGTCTACCCCCAAATTCCTCAACTGTAAAATGAGGATTTATAGCAATATCTGTGTGTTATGAATGCTATTAATGATGGATACCTAAAATTGACCTAAGTCAATTTGATCTTTCACAATTACTACTTCCTTTTTTAGTACTGCAGGTAGTTTTAATAATTAGAGGTAAGTGAGCCCATCACCCCCTAATTACCCCACCAGTTACATGTAACAAGAAGAGCAATTCTCAGAGAGAAATTTGCCCCAAGTACAGATATTTATTTGCAAGTGGGAACCAAGTGCTAGAAATTCTTGACTTCTTTCTCTGTTCTGCTAAATATTTCTACAGATCTTTACCCAGAAAATTCACTTGAAATGGATGAAAAAATATTCCAGTAGCAGAACTGAGCCTAAGTCAGGCAAGCAATCTTTCGATAGACCGCTAGAGTCAGGACCATTTCATATTCCTAAGCTGTAGATGCTATTCTGCAGACTTCTGGACTCATCCACCCAGTTCAAACAAGGCAGGGAGCCCTGTAGAGTATCCCCACACAAGCCACAAATGGCTGGAACACAGTGGAATCCCAATTCCACTAGTGAAAAACTACTTCTGATACCCAATACATTAATTTACCAAGGTTCTGATGTTTGCCAAAAATAAAGGGAGTTCCAGGGCTTACAGAGTTTTTGAAGTACAGAGATGTGATAGTAAACTGGATCTCAAAATGATAGTGTTTGCTGATTCTCACTGAATAAATACTGCCACCATACTGATTTTAAGTCATTAACATGACATCCCTGAATGCAGAGCTAGAAAGAGATGGATATAACCAGCTGTCATGAGCTGGTTCAAGCCAGCTCCTGGACACCACTGAGGGTGGTCTTACGACTTGAGTTTTCCAAATGCTGACTACCCTAAGCAACACTCAATGTTAACAAATGGCTTTGTGTTTGTTATCTAATGTTGCATAAAAAATTACTACAAAATTTAGCTGCTCAAGAAAACATATATTTATTACCTGTTTCTGTGGCTCCGGGATCTTGGTATGACTTAGCTGGTATTCCTTTACTTCAGGGTCTCTTAGAAGGCTATGATCAATGTACTGACCTCATTCATGGTCTCACTGGAAGGCTTGACTGGGGAGGGATCCACTTCCAAGCTCAATCTAGAAGGTGTGGGCCTCAGTTTTTGCTGGCAGTTAACTATAGGCTGCCCACAGTTCCTTGCCATGTGGATTTCTCCTGCTTCATCATCACATCCAGCATGGAAGAAAAAGCAGTGAGAGAGAGGGAGTGCTAGCAAGAGAGAGAGTAAAGGAGAGACTGAAGTCATACTGTTTTGTAATCTAGTGTCAGAAGTGGTATCGCTTCACTTTTGCCATATCCCTTCTGTTGAAAGCAAGCTGGATTCAGCCCACATTAAAAAGTAGGGCTTTATACAAGGTGTGAACACCAGTAGGTGGGAATCGCTGAGAGCTATTTTTAAAACCACTAAGTTCCTACAGTACAGATGAAAATGACCTATCAAGTATATGTCACATTGTCCATGATGTCAGTATTTCAAATTAGATTATAAGCAATATGAATGAAGGCAACACAAGTTAATTAATAAGCTCAGTAAATGTTCAACAACTCTCTTCTCTTTCTTGTCTATGGAATGGGTACACTGGAAAGGCACAGTTACAGACTACAACCCATAAGAGCTCCAATTTGGCCAATTAAATGCTGAAAACATCTGAAGCTCTTTAAAACACTTGCCCTCTTCTTTTCACCACAGACTCACTATTCCCTATTGCCTTACATACAGCAGATCCACACAGTTACATTGCCAGTCTGGTCCCTGCAAGATTTGCATCAGGGACCCCTTGACACTGACAACTGTAATCTGCAGATAAACCTCATCTGAACACTATTTTTAATCTCCTCCTTTCCAATAAGCCTATTTACCACTCAACAAATACTTCCCCAATGTTTCTCATGTTCAGATGAGAACTAGGCAAGCCATAAGACACACAGCTGAATAAAATATAGCTCCTGGGCCTGGCCAAATGAGCTATGTCTCACTTGATTTTTCCTTTCAAACTCTGGTGTTCCAAAGATAGTCAATCTAGTGGGAGAAGCAATAGCAAAGGGCTGGGAAAATTCAGGAAACAAAGCCTCACTCATTCTGTGAACAAAGGAGTCCTCCTATTGAAGCTATGCAGAATGACCCAGGAAGATCCTCAATGCATAGCCAGGTATCCTCGATTAGAACAGTGGTTCTCAAAGCATGGTCCCAAACCACGAGCTTAACCATACTTGGGAAGCTGTTAGAAATGCAAGTTCTTGGGATCCACCCCAGACCTTCTGAATCAGTAATTCTGGGGGGTGGAGTCCAGCAATTTGTGTATTATCAAGCTTGCCAAGTGATTCTGATGGTTCCTCTAGTTTGAGAATCACTGCAATAGAGCATGCCAGAGCCAAAAGGCATTTGAGGGATCCTATGCTCAAATGCCTCGCTATAGAGATGAGGACACTAAGGTGGCAAAAAGTGACATGACTGGTTAATTTCACCTAGCTAATGAGCAGCTGCCTCTCTCAAGCACAAGCATTCTGAATCCTAAGATTTCAAGCAGGGCAGGGGCTGGGCTCCCTGTCAGCCCTGGGCTCCCGCCTAAACCCATTCCTTGGCTCCGAGTGTACCAAGCACCTCTGTCCAGTCATGCACAGCACGTCCTGCCAGGTCTGCAGGTGTGGCCCATGTACTCAGAGGTGTGCCACTGGAAGAGTTAAACAATTACCAGCCCTTGCTGGCCTTCCTGCTCTTTAATGCCACATACCTACCCCATTACCTGCAAAGGTGAGCTCAGACAGAGGCTGCGATCGCACACCTCCCTGGATACCTGCCAGTGTTGAGGGGTCTGGGAATGGGCTATTGGGCTGCCACCTTGTTTATACAGTTAATGTTCAGACAATGAATTGAACCTTCCCAACAAACCTAGAACACAGGATCATGGTGAAGGGCACAGAATTCCTGGTATATTTGAAGTATAACATTTTGAATCACCTTATGGAATGACCAGACCTTGCAAGGCACATTATGTGAGTTGGGGAGCAGGTTGTAAATAAAATAACAAGAAGCAGTCTTTAACAGTGCAAAAGGTCCCTTACTGCGTGATAAGAGGGACAGAGATTTTTAGCTCCATCCTTCCATATACATGGTGGCTGGGGAAAAAGAAATGAGGAGGCCCTCTAGAATTTTTCCAAGGTCACTATTTCTACAAATGGGACTAGAGAATAATAATATAACTATAAAGCACATGTCCTTATCCAGGCTACTGGATACTTAAGTTATTTTTCAATCCTCAAGTCAATTTCCAAAAGTATTTAGAAAGGACTAATTATGAGAGATGGGGGAAGCAAAGGATGGAGAGAAGCAAGAAATGGGTTATTCTGGGTCCAGAGCTACATGTTACTTACAAGTAAATGAAGAATTTAGGTAACATCACATAGGAATGACCTCTGAATTCACAAGTACCAATTACAATGTGGAAGTCTGTTATGAACAGTGCTTCTCAACAGGGAGCAGGAGGGAGCTCATGTTTCTGAACTCAGAAGCATTTTTAAAATGCTATATATTCCTCCTCTGGATATAAAATAAACCTCCTGGATCTAGGAATGGGGGGTCCATTTTCCAGGTTATTCTCATATACCGTACCACCTAGTCTCAGCACACCCCCCATGCCCCTCCAGCTCCAAAAAGGGTACATGAAATGTGAATACATAATTCATAGAAATTCTAAAAATCTACAACACTAGATTGTGTTTTTGAAAGAGAGGAGCCAGATCTTAATCATCTCTGAATTCTTACACCCTAGAACAAAGGTCTAAAACGAGTGACCCCCGCTACGTCTAGCCTATAGACTTGCTTTATATGATGTTGTATATACAGTGCTTAACTTTAAAAAAATAAAGTTTTGAATTAGCTACTGCAGCAGATCATATTTTTCAAAGATGATTACAACACTATCTCCTGGCCCATGTGCTTTTCTAGAATGTGACCTTGTCACTATTCCATCAAGAGGTAAAGCCTTGAAACTGGTGGGCTTGTGACTACTTTGATCAATATAGTATGGCTGAAGTGATACTGCATGACTTTTAAGACTGGGTCATAAAAGGCCATGGAGCTTTCTTCTCCATGGGGGGGGGGGGACGCTGGTACTTGAAACCCTGAGGGGACATGGAATAAGTCTCACTATCCAGAGGTTATCATGATGTGAGGAAGTTGGGCCACATAGGGAAGCCACATGTAGTTGCTCCAATTGGCAATCCTAGTCATTGGGTCTTCCCAACCCAAGAACTAGACATGTAAGTAAATGGGCCTTTAGGGATTCCAGCCCCCAGCCTTGTCCAGTCTTCCCAGGTGAGGCATCAGAAGATGGTGGAGCCAAAACAAGACATCACTACTTTGGCTGTAAATGCTAGCCCAAAGAGTCCATGAGAATAACAAAATGGTTTTTTGTAAATGGGTAAGTTTTAAGATAATTCCTTATGCAGAAATAGTAACCAGAACAGTTTCCAATATTTATTCACAGAGCTTTCCCTTACATTTCAGAATCTCTTGAGAAATGGGAGGATATGATAGATGGACTCCCTGCATCCCCAAAGCAAGAAGCTAGGTAGCAGACCCAGCAGCTGGTAGATGGGAAACGCTGTCAAGGGACATGTACTCTCCAGTTTTGCACTGCTGTCATCCCTGACACCACGAACTAAGGTTTGATGACATGAATCGTTAAATCCAGCCTCTTGTTTTTCTTACACAGCAGAACTTCATGCATCAAAGTGGGTCAACAGAAGACAGAGAGGGCCTCAATCTTTTATATCAGCACCTCCTTGCCTGGTTCCTGTATGTGCTTTGAGTGCACAACCCCTGCCCTAGAATACAATAGACACATAATAAATATTTGTTGAATTTCGAAATCAACCCATCCTTCTTCTTGTGATTTTATATTTATTTCTGGATTCTGCTGATAAACATTTCATATCCCATAGGTTTTAATGGCACTTCAGATATCCTTTTCATTCCCTCCCTGCCTCCCTTCCTTCCTTTCTTCCTTCCCTCCTTCCTTTCTTCCTTCCACACTTTGGCAGGTGCATCCCTGTTTGTGTATCATACCACTGCATGCTGGCTGTCCATTCACCTCCCATTCAGAATAGAGAATAATAAAAATAACAGTTTTCAAAACAGAAAAAGCTTGTTCCTTAGCAGAAGTACCATTTTTGTTCATGGAGCACCTGCCTCAGAAGACTTTAGATAATTCCTGAAAATACAGAAACAAGGTCCCAGCTTGCACTCAGCAACCAGACTGAGAGCACTGGGGCAGCAATCTGGACCGCAACAAGTGTTTCACATGACTTTTGTGCACAATGCAGTTCTAGAAATACATCCAGCCATTCTGGATGTATCTGGAAGCTAAAATAGAAGGTAATTTCTGCCATTAAGCTCTGGGATGGCAAAGACAGATCTGGTATGACCAGGATGATGGGTCCAGAGGACTATACGTGGGGGTTGCACTGGGGTCCATGGTGAAAAGGAGGTGGCAAGATAATGGGAAGTTAGGTCAGGACCTCCAATAGCACAGAGACAAAGAAATCAGCTGAGCAAAGCAGGCTTAGGCAGGACTCCTCAGCGTTGGGTTTGTGAACCTGGACAGGTAGAACATTTTACCTTGTTTGTACTATCTCTGAATGAAATGTAGCCCTTCCTTTAGCTCTATGTATAGGCAATAAACTAAAGTAGCATTAGCAGAACCCATGATTTTATACTAAAAAAACCCCACAGATGTTTTTATATTATAGAGATATCTTATAGTGCCATGTTCACTCATCACTGCTTCACAATTATGATAGTTTTTAGGTCGCTTGCTCGATCTGGCAATTTAACAGACTATTAAAAAAACACATCTATTACAGTATTGCAAATTAAAAAAAAAACTGATATACAATTAGTTTCCTTTGTTATCCCAGAAACTATATTCTATGGCTTTAAAACATTCCTCAGTAAAAAGTCCATGGGCTTCTCCAGACTGTCAAAGATCCATGTACTTGAAGGCCTGGACTAAAGAAACAGGCAAACTATGGAGAAGCCAGCCTGGTCCTCACAAGTCTATCAGAAAGATCCAGGCTGCCACCTTCCACCTGTGCCTCTCCCAGAGGCAGGAGGGAGCTAAGGAAGGTGACAGGGACAGAAAGACCTTCCAGGTGCACTGAGCATCCAAGCCATTCCTCCTCGGTGCCTGTTGGTACAGACTGCAGCCTGTACCCTGTGGCCACTGCTCTGCGGGTCAGAAACCATGGTGCCAGGCCTAGACTGGGGCATGCAAAGCGGAGGGTCCATCTTCTCCTGGAGACCACACCAACCATCCAGCCTCATACCTGCGTATTTCCAGGCCTGCAACCCACCTCTGGTCACTTAGCTGGCCATCCTTCTTAGGCAGCACTGGAAGCACCACATTTCCACAGGCTAGAATGAGATAGTCATACTTGCTGACAAGCAAAAGATGAGTTCCTTTACAGAGGTCCTGAGAAGGGCGTGCAAACCTCGTATTAAAAAGAGCAATCCTCCATTCTAAGCCGATGGGCTAGTACTATGCGAAGCCATTTACTCATCTTCACAAAAAACCTAGAGAGTTGGGGGTTTTTCCAACGTCCATGTTAATATCTCTGCTTTCCAGATGAAAAAAAAAAGGCCTGGCAAGCTCAATCACTGTATAATATGTTACTATTATCTATTAATACTATTATTACTATTATTAATAATTATGGATTGTGAGTATTAATGTAGATTCTAATCTTAACTTCCATATTGTTTCATATAGCATTGATCAATCATAATTATTAATTACAAATAATATTCAGAACAGCTAATAGTAATAAGAATAATAAGAAGAATATTGCATCTTGCCATGTACCGGACCATGACTGTACATTGTCCATGTCTCATTTCCTCATATAATGTTTACACAACCTTCTATTATTATGGTTGTTTCATAGATGAAGAAATCAGGGACTGAAGAACATGTCCAAAGTCCCACAGAGGAACTAGCTATTTCCTTAGAAGATTTGAATCCAGACTTCTGACAGAAAGTTCATGTTCTCTTCCTTGTATCAGGGGCTTCTAGTCCTCACTGTACCACTTATGTTAATGCCCCTCTGGACATACAGATTTTCCACTAATTGGTATTATGGAAACTTCCAGGGAAACTGAGTGTGGGGGAGGTCTCAACATCTCAGAAGTGCAGGGCCCCTGGAGCAGTTTCTTGCAGACCTCCCCTTTACTGTCCCCCAGGTCTTCTGCAACTTGAGTCAGCGCTAAGCAAAAGCCACAAAGAGAGTCCCAGGAGGTGTGGTGTGACCAGGAATAAACACAGGCAGGGAACATTTGAACCAAAACGCACTGAAACTTGACAACCAGGACATGCCAGGACACGCCAGCTCATGGCTCATAAAGGTTGCAACTCTTATTGTGAACATTCACAGTCACTTAGTTAAAACAATACTGCTAATAATACCACCTGCTGACACTCTCAGGGGTTCTCTGGCATTGGGGGTACAGCACTGTGCAAGCGTTTCTACAGGGAAAGGGCTGTGAAGCCACAGGCAAATGGACATTTTCTTGCCCTTCAAGAGAGGAGATGCAGGGTAGGGTTAAGGGGTGGAATTTCCCTGGCTCATTCCATGACGCCAAGACCAAGGTTAGAAATGAACTGAACCACCTTGTAAAAAGCATTATATATAAAGTCATCTGTTTACCTCAGCCACTGCTGTCACAAGCCCCATGTTCCTATCAAGGGTTGAAAGCAAACACTGTAAGCGGCTAAAAGAACAACATCGTTTCTGATTCTCTCCTAAGACTTGATTCACTTTACAAAATGGGCTTATGAACTTAAAATTATGGGAGAGGAGGAGGGAAGGGAAAGACAAGAACCCTTTTATTTAGCATCTTATTCACAATGAAAATTGGCACAGAAGCCAACCACATACATTAACATAGCTTGGGCAAGTTTAAAGCTTATGAATACATTTCTGTGGAAAAATGTGAATATGGAAAATCCCCTCTCTTATTTCGCCCTTTCCAAAAAAGCAATGAGTTCTGGGCTCAGTGTGTATCCGTAACCTCACTTAGACCCTGGGAAACGCCAAGTGGGACTAAACTGGGGGAGTCTGGGGTCTGAAGGGAGCCGAGGATCTGCTGCCTTGGAACCAGAGGAGAGGAGGGGAGGAGGCTTACGATTCACTCACCAGTAAGGTTTCATCATAAATTGCAGAGGGGGAACCCAAGTAGAACAGGCCGAGGTTCTCAGTGTCTCTCTGGTGATATGGGTGTCTGTTGGAGAAGATTCATTATTATTAGAAGAGGGGGTGAGATCTCTTTCCAGTCTTGCTCAAAACACACCAATTAAAAAGGACAGTTACAAAGAACTGTACAGAGCAATAACCCAGAGTCTGAGCTGGTGATCTTGTCATTCAGTTTTATTCATACAGGTTTTCCTCGGGGACCCTTTAAGTATTCAGAAACACAAAGTAATTCATCCCCCTAAAGACAGGCTTGAGGGTAGAGGCTTCTGTTGCCATTTCCTTTTGTTTTAGTTATTCTGCAGGCACGAGAAGATGTTTTGCCTGACAGTTTCTCTGGAGAAAAGGGATATAACTATTCATTCACAGACAGGGGAAAACAGATTGGAGATAAAGAGGCTAAGGAAATTGTCCATAACTGCAGAGTACCATCTATCAGCATATCTGTCTGCCATCCCTCCATCCATCCATCCAACGACTATTTATTGACAGCCCAAAGGGCATTCCCCTCTGTACATGCAAAGGTCTATAGAAGCCCTGAGGAAATACTCACAATTCCTGAAACTCATCTTCACTGCTTAGCCTAGAAAGCCAGAGCAGTGTTGGTGCTGGTGGAGGAGACAGCATGCAAAGGCTGTAAAATGGGAAAGAGACAATTTATGAACCAAGTAGAATTCTGACTTAAATGCATACCCAACCGCTTTGCTAGAAATGGTCAAATAAGAAAACCTAATGATTTAGAAAACAACCATGGACACATTTCTAAGAAGCATTCAGCAAGTATTTATTGAGTACCTACTATGCGGCAAACTCTCTACTAGGCCCTGGGAACACAGGCAGGCTCTTTGTCTGCTCCTAGCACTCCCAGTCCAGCTGTGAAGGCAGACAGGAGACAATGTATCCACCATGTGCCAAGTGCTGCAGGCTCCATGAGAGCTGAGGACAGAGCACATGACTGGTCTGCAGGCTCAGAGAAAAAGCAGCATGCGCTAAGGCCTTGCTGTGGGAACCAGGTTCTGAGGAAATGTCCCAAGGCCAGTGTGGGTGGCACGGCTGGTCATCTAAGGCCTTGTAGGCTATGCTGAAGACAATGTAAAGTCATTTAGTGTTTAAAACAGGGAAGATACTATCATGTTTGCTTTTTAAACTATGCTTCTGGCTTCTGGGAATGGAATGGCCCGTGATGGCAAATGGTAGAGGTAGGGAGACCACTAAGGCAGAAATTCAGGCAAGATGACAGTAGCACATGAATTAGGACCTTGAAGGTAGAGATGGAAAAAATGAGAGGTGGACTTAAAACTATATAGTGGAGGGGCGCCTGGGTGGCTCAGTTGGTTAAGCGACTGCCTTTAGCTCAGGTCATGATCTCAGGGTCCTGGGATCGAGCCCCGCATCGGGCTCCCTGCTCCGCGGGGGGCCTGCTTCTCCCTCTGACCTTCCCCCTGCTTGTGTTCCCTCTCTCGCTGTCTCTCTCTCTCTATTAAATAAATAAATAAAATATTAAAAAAAAAAAAACTATATAGTGGAAAGAGCACTGCAGGAGAGGAAATCAGAACCTCTCCTTGGAAAGCAAATGAATGGGAGAGGAAGGAAATGCCTCCATCCTGAGTGGTTAATGGCAACATCGTGGATACTGCAGGGGTCAAGGTAGGAATGGAGGAAGCCCCTCCAAACTCTGGCAGGCCCATACCAGCAGACAGGTGGTTGTGGGTAGACTGCTCTTGAGACTAGCTCCTCACCCAGCTTAGCTACAGGGGAGAAGAGTTGAGTTGAACTAGCTTCCAGAATGTCAGATACATCTCTACTCATTCTCCTCTTTCATAGGAAAAGCTAGATTTTTCCATTTTTTCTGTGCTGTGACATTTCCAGACCTAAAATCCAAAAACTGAAGAAGGAAATGGCACGTGGTTGATATTTGGAATTATAGTTTCTCAAATATATTTAGAATAAAATTCAGCAATCACAGAAATGAACCAATATTAAATATTAAATTTCAAAAATAATGTTAAAATATTAAAACTATTTTCAACCTAATTTTTGGAAATCGCAAAATAAGAGACTGGTGGCCTGAATTCATAGTGCTGTTCCCTTGAGCCCAAACCACATATCCTTACCTTTTCAGAGATCAAGCTTTCCCTTGCATGCACTTGGGAATATGTGACAGCCACTCCTGCCTACACTTGAGGTGTCACTCTCTGCCTACAGGCCACTTACCACTGCACGGATAGCCATAAAAGTCAGCAACTACCTTGGACTTTTTGTCACTAAGCTTTATAAATTATTAATCAGAGTCCTTTAAATGATTAGGAAGCTGGGCCTGGATATCATATTGTCACAACTTACTCAACTTTGTATCTTAATTTGGCAAGTGATTTTTTTTTTTTTAAGTAGAGCGAGTGTCATTTTGTCAATCTGTTATTCAAAGGACAACTTTAAACATCACTTCTAATAGCAGAATGGACCAAGAACCTTAAAAGTAAATAATGATAATAATATGTTTATATATCTCATAAATACTTCCAAATATCCTGGGTTGCTTTTGTGTGTGGGGGGGAGGAGGTGGTTATGGAATGAAGGTAGGTATGCACAGAATAGAAGGTGGTTCTTGTTATTTTTCAAAACCAGTTCATCTTTTCTAATGAGTCATATCTAAGCCAAGTCCTTCCATGTCCCCACTGGCCTCGGCTTTGGGAATCCTGGGTGTGACTCATGGGTCATGATCCTGAAGACAGAGCCCTATATTTCTCCAAAAACAATTTAGGCCCCTCCGACTGTGATGCAATGATACAACTCCATATAAATCAGTAGGAGCCTTTACGGGTTGACTAATATGTTAACACCCTGTGATCGAGAAATGGAATTGCCTAAACTTTTTTAGGCTGTGTCATATAAATTGTGTTTCAGGTAGTGTTCTAGAGTTTTCAATGTCTTCCAAGATGATGTGGCAGATTAGGACATGATTAAGACAACAAATGGATGATTAATATGCATGACTCTGTACAATTCTTAACCATTTTTTGTTAGAAAGAGACCAATTCCTTTGCATTTATGTTGGCTCTTAACTTTATGCCATCATTCTTAGAACAGCAGAAACTGCCCCTAGTCCCCAGGATAGGAATGAGAAATCATAGTATTTGACCTTCATGACTTATAAACACAATGCCATTCAGCCTTATTTGAAGAACTGAATGAATTTAATTCATAATCTCCTTTTCTTAAAGTCAACTAATCTGGGACCTTAACTGTTTCTGCAAAACCCCTTCACAGCAGCACTGAGGTAAATGCTTGATAGAATACTGGGAGAAGGCTGTGTATACCAGGGCATGTGTTGGGGAGATTATGAGATGAGTCCTGCCTTCTACATTTTCCATGGTCCACCACTTTAGCTGAGGCCCTAAGAATCTCTGTGTAGATCACTACAATAACCATCTGACTGTGTCTTGAAGTGGATTCACCCAAAAGCAGAACTTGAGATAATGACACAAGTCTCAGCAGTCTATTTGCAAAGTTAACCCAGGAAACACTCGTGGGGAAGTAAGGAAGTGAAACAGAAAAGGAAGAAAACCAATACAAAGTATTTTAGCAACTAGGGCTCATTCCTACCTAGGTGGGGGAGGAAGATAGGGTATTTATCTTCCAATTCTCACCATTATTGCTTGAGAGCCATTCCTACTTGCTCCATAAAGGCTCTCTGAAATTTCTGTTTCTTGTCTAACTAAATAAAACACAGATCTGGTCCCATCACTTCACTTTTTAAAACACCTATCTGTTCATACAGCCAACAAACTGTGTTTACTGAGCATCTATGACCTGTAATACACCATAATAGTCACTGTGGACTCAACAGTCACAAATGGTGCTTATAATTGGAGTGACCCAAAAAACAAACTACAAATTCTTTAGAATACTCAAAATCTAACATGAATCTATTTTGGCAGCATCTTCTCTCACCCTCTTCATTAAAATCATTCTCCATTCAGGTGACCCAAAGTTCTTTCTCAGTGTTATTAGAAAATACTGTGCCCCAGCAAAGGAAACAGTCAACAAAACAAAGAGGCAACCCATGGAATCGGAGGAAATATTTGCAAATGACACTACAGACAAAGTGCTGATTTCCAAGATCTATAAAGAATTTCTCAAACTCAACACCCAAAAAACAAATAATCAAGTCAAAAAATGGGCAGAAGATATGAACTGACACTTCTCCAAAGAAGACATACAAATGGCTAACAGACACATGAAAAAATGTTCATCATCATTAGCCATCAGGGAAATTCACATCAAAACCACATTGAGATACCACCTTACACCAGTTAGAATGGCAGAAATTGATAAGGCAAGAAACAACAAATGTTGGGAGAGGTTGTGGAGAGTTCCTCTCTCACACTTTTGGTGGGAATGCAAGTTAGTACAGCCACTTTGGAAAACAGTGTGGAGGTACCTCAAAAAATTAAAAATAGAGCTACCCTATGACCCAGCAATTGCACTCCTGGGTATTTACTCCAAAGACACAGATGTAGTGAAAAGAAGGGCCATATGCACCCCAATGTTCATAGCAGCAATGTCCACAATAGCCAAACTGTGGAAAGAGCTGAGATGCCCTTCAACAGATGAATGGATAAAGATGTGGTCCATATATTCAATGGAATACTACTCAGCCATCAGGATGAATACCCAACTTTTACATCAACGTGGATGGGACTGGAGGAGATTATGCTAAGTGAAGTAAGTCAATCAGAGAAAGTCAATTATCATATCGTTTCACTTATTGGTGGATCATAAGGAATAGCATGGAGGACATTAGGAGAAGGAAGGGAAAAATGAAGGGGAGAAAATCGGAGGGGGAGACGAACCATGAGAGACTATGGACTCTGAGAAACAAACTGAGCGTTCTAGAGGGGAGGGGGGAGGGGGATGGATTAACCCAGTGATGGGTAATAGGGAGGGCACATACTGCATGGAGCACTGGGTGTTAAACGAAAACAATGAATCATGGATCACCACATCAAAAATTAATGATGTATTGTATGGTGACTAACATAATAAAATTAAATTAAATTTTAAAAAAAGAGCTATATTACAAGAAAAAGACAAAGAAAATATTGTGCTCTTTCATACTTCCATCAACCTTGCTCAATGTAAAATGTTTTTCCTTCCAGAGAAACTCCTATAAAACACTTGATTAGAAATCTATTTCCTTTGAGCACCATCCTGACATTTCCGCCTCAATAGCATTTATCACTGTTATTGCTCACATCTCAGGGCCTACTGTATAGGAGGTCCTTCTGGAATAAATGCATTCAAAAATCATGAAAAAAATATAACAATATTAGATTATGTTCTTTTTGTATAAAGAACTGTAACAAGATTTCTTTTTGCTTTAGACTTTCATATATGATAGTTATTGGTTTCAGATATGCATACATGTAGGTAGATAGAAAAACAAGTAAAGGGATAGACAAGTAGAGATGGATAGATAACCATATGTGAATAGACAGATACATAGATAAAACAAAAATAGTAATTTTTGATATTTTGGGATTAAACACAAGAGTCAGCTGGTCAATGTGCCCTTGGGGCTAGTTTTTTGTTATTGTTGTTTAACTCTATGGAGGTGTTGCTGACAAATAAAAAATGTATATATTTAAGGTGAACAATTTAATGTTTTAATATATATAAGCACTGTGAAATGATCACCACAATAAAGCTAATTAACATATCCATCACCTCACATAGTATTATGTGTGTGGTAAGAACATTTAAGATCTACCCTTTTAGCAAATTTCAAGTGTATAATACAGTATCATTAACTAGAGTCACCATGCTGTATATAAGATCTCCAGAACTTATAGTTCTGGACTACAAAATAGTCATTTTGTATAACTGACACTTTGTACTCTTTGACCAATATCTCCCCATTTCCCCCACCCCTCAACCTCTGGCAACCATGATTCTACTCTGTGCTTCTATGAGTTCAAATATTTTATCATATTTTTATTTGCTTATTTTTTTTGGTGAGCTCTCCACCCAATGTGGGGCTTGAACTCACAATCCCAAGATCAAGAGTCACACGCTCTACCTACTGAGCCAACCAGGCACTCTAAGTTCAACTATTTTAGATTCTACATATAAGTGAGATCATGCAGTATTTGTCTTTCTGTGACTGGCTTACTTCATTTAGCATAATGTCCTCCACATTCATCTATATTGTCACAAATAGGAGGATTTCCTTCTTTTAAGGCTGAATAATATTCCAGTGTATGTTCCACATTTTCCTTATCCACAATTTCTCAATGGACACTTGGGTTGTTTCCATATCTTGGCTACTGTGAATAATGCTGCAATGAACATGGGAATGCAGGTGTCTCTTTTGAGATACTGATTTCATTTCCTTTAGGTATATACCCAGAAGAGGGATCATTGGATCATACAGTTCTGTTTTTAATTTTCTGAGGACTCTCCATACTGTTTTCCAGATGTACCAATTTACATTCCCACCAATAATATACAAATATTCCCTTTCCTTTACCTTTACCTTCCTCTACCCTCCCCTTACCAATACTTGTCATCTTTTGCCTTTTTGAGAATGGCCATTCTAACAGGTATGAGGTGATAACTCATTGTGATTTTGATTTTTATTTCCTTGATGATTAGTGATGTTGAGCACCTTTTTATACATCTGTTGGACTTCTGTGTGTCTTCTTGAGAAAGACCTATTCACTTCTTTCCCATTTTTTAATCGGGTTGGGTTATTTTTGCTATTGAGTTGTTCGAGTTTCTTACATATTTTGAATATTAACTCTTTATCAGATACACGGTTCACAAATATTTCTCCCACTCAGTAGTTTGCCTTTTACTTTGTTGACTGTTCCCTTTGCTGTGCAGAAGCTTTTTACTTTGATGCAATTCCACTTTTTTTTTTTTTTTTTTTGCCCATGCTTTGGGGGGTTTTATCCAAAAAAATCACTGCCTAGACCAATATCAAGAAGATTTTCCCTATGTTTTATTCTAGTAGTTTCACTGTTTCAGGACTTCTGTTTAAAGCTTTAAGCCATTTTGCATTGATTCTTGTATGTACTGTGAAATAAGGGTCCAATTGTATTCTTCTGTATGTGAATATCCAGTTTTCCCAGAACCATTTATTGAAGAGACTATTCTTTCCCCATTGTGTGTTTTTGGCAACCCCATTGGAAATTAGTTGACCATAAATGTGTGGATTATATTCTGTACTCCTTACTCTGTTCTACTGGTATGTCTGCTTTTATGCTAGTACCATTCTGTTTTGATTACTATAGCTTTGTAATATAACCTGAAGTCTGGAATTTGATACCTCCAAGTTTTTTCTTTTTCAAGATTGTGTTGGCTATTCAGGGTCTTTTGTGGTTACATACAAATTTTAGGACTGCTTGTTCTAACTCTGTGAAAAATCATTTAAAATCAGGAAATGTGATGCCTCCAGCTTTGTTCTTCTTGCTCAAGAACACTTTAGCTATTTGGGGTCATTTGTGGTTCCATATGAATTGCAGGATTGCTTTTTCTAACTCCTTAAAGAGTGCCACTAGGATTTTGATAGGATCGCACTGAATCTATAAATCACTTTGGCTTGTATGGACATTTTAAAAATATTAATTCTTCCAATCCATGAAAATGGAATGTCTTTCCATTTGTCTACGTCTCCTTTAATTTCCTTCATTTATGTTTTATAATTTTCAGTGTGCAAATCTTTTACCTCTTTGACTAAGTATTCCTAAGTATTTCATTCTTTTCTTGCTATTATAAATGGAATTGTTTACTTAATTTCCTTTTCAGATAGTTCATTGTTTGTATATAGAAATGTCACTGATTTTTGTATGTTGATATTGTATCCCACAACTTGGGTCTGGTTCTAAAGCTGAAGGTCCTGTAGACATCAGGGATGGATAAGCAATGCCAAATTTTCAAGTTTATGTATAGAATATCCCTTTTCTTTTGAGAAAGAACCTTGTTTAACATATCTTCATGTGTTTTTTTTTTTTTCCCTTTTCTTCCTAGACCAAGTATTTGGAAGTTTTTTGATAAATGTATCTGACTTACTGGAAAGGCTATTATTACTTAAAAATTCAGTTTTGTTCTCTGAAGCTCAGCGTACATTGTAAAGTAGATAGAAGTAATTTCTATTAAGCAATATGAAGACATTTAAAATCACATAGGGCCTATAAAGTAAAAGATTTTTTTAACCAAAAATGTCTTATACTGCCACTAAAAATGAACTCATGGACTTAGAAATTTGAGGTACATAGTTGGAATTCCTTTTGTTTCCCTTGAGTCTTTCTTGGTTCCAGAAAACTGACTATTCTAGAATACATTTCTCTTACTTGAAACTGTTCTTTTAATAACGTTACCGAGCTCCCTACTATATGCTAAGTATTGTGCTATGTCGTTGAGATTTCAAGAATAATAAGATTGAAAAAATACATGGAGGAAGAAATACTACTTGTCTTAATAAATATTACTTTGTCTCACAATAAATAATACTTTATCTCAATAAACATTATACCCAATAGGCCCAGATTTTTCAAAATTCAAATAGGAAAGTCCTGACTTAATGGGGTTTTACACTTAGCTGCTAACAGTATCCTTTTAGATTTCAGATAATTAGTAAGCCAATGTTCACAATTCAATAAGAATACTTCCCAGGGTGAAACAGGCAAGATCAAGGTCTTCCAGAGGTCAAGAGAAGCTTAAGATACATCATTTTAAGTTCCAATGTTCTTATAGTATTCAAAAATGAAGAAATGTTATCATTTGATTTTAAAAATTGCAAAATATTTTAGATATTTACCTTGAACAAAGTAACACTTTTAATTTTAAAATACAACGCAATATAATTGTGATAGTCACAAAATTAGCACATATACTTACAAAAAATATTATTTTATAGTTCCTTAGAGATTGTATGATTCAGTGAAAAGGACACAAGCTTGATGTTGCAGGATGGACCATCTATGGATTCATCTTTGACCTCTATAATAGTACATTTGTGTATACAACTTATTTTAAAGAAAATGTAAAAAATCTTATTTATAAGTTAACTTGAATGTGGAAAATATAAATGTGAGGTCACACTGAAAGGGTCCAGTGACATGGCCTGGTCAAAAGGGAAAAGTGGTTGCTATTCTGGAGCTGTCACCACCCAAGACCCTGGCATTTTACTTCAGAAATGCTCCCTGTCTTTAAGTGTTAAGACAAACTTCCCTCTCTGCATTCCCTCTCCTCACCCATAAACCAAAATCCTTCCTGCCACTCATCATAACAACCCCTTTTGATGTAAACAGCAAGTATTCTACTACCACCTATCAAACAATATGCTTGATCTATGACATAGAAGGGTGATTCCCAATCAGAGGAGAATGGTAATATCAGGGCTGAGGGAAATCAGGGATCTGGAAATGAGATAAGGGAGGGAAGGAAAGTGGAGGAAGAGAAGAAAAGAAGAAAGGAAGGAAGGGAAGGAAGAAAGGAAAAAAGGCAAACAGGCAGAGAGAGAGGAAGGAAGGGAAGAGGAAGATGAAAACAATCATATTTTTCAAGGCAGAAAGAACAGAAGACCTTGCCTAACAGGGCAAAAGCAGAAAGGTGCAGAATCTCCAGGACCTTTCCAACACAGACATTGAACCTCGGGCTCCAGCCTTTCCAACAATGAAACGATAGGAGAATTCAGGACCCGGGCACTGCTCCGGCATAACTGTGGACAGATTTTCCCCCATATGTTTACAGAATTCCGAAAGTACAGAAATAGCTGTTGAGCTCTAAGCAGTTTTTGTAAAATTACCCTAGCTCAGAGATGTTTTCATTCTACCCTGGGGACTCTTTGGTGAAATCTAAATAAGTGGAAATGTTCAGCTATTTTGGAGTTTTCCTTGTGCTAAATAATATTCTGTAGATTGGATTAAAAGCAGGAAAAAAGTAGATATTTTCACATTCACATAAATCAAAATGGCTGAACGTTTAAAACAAACAAAAAAGTGCCCTCAGGCTAAAACCAATTACGGAAATTCTTAGCCAAAAGGGGTAATTTATTAGATCATTTATAATGAGCACAACATGCAAATGAAAACTGGTGTCCCTGACCTCAGCTACCACAAACACCATGATGTTTTCTATTTATAAAAATGATCACAATAAGGTTTGTGGAGGGCCCATGGCTGCAGGATCAGGACAAGGGTCCACAAAAACCCTGCCTGATCAACACTGACTGCAGAGATGGTTGGCTATACAGTGTGACAACTGTGGGTAACTTTTCTTTCTCTTGTGATTCTATTCATTAACTTCACTGGTTCTTAGGGATTATTTTTTAGATTAATTAAGTCACAAAAGCACAATGAGAACAACCCTATTCACCTGATTAGCTCCCTCATTCTTCAGATAGCAGCTCAAACAATACTTCCCCAGAAAAGCCTTCTCTGACCATAAACTCCCAACAAAATCAAGCTAAATATATATATTATAGCCCCTAATCAGTTTGTCTCTCCCTTAGAATGGAATCCCCAGAAGAGCAGAAACAGCGTCTATTACACTCACCATGACAGCCCCATGCCTAATCTTTGGTGGATACTCAACAAACATTTATTAAAGAATGAATAAATGAAGAAAAGAAAACTATCCTTAATTTCTAAATAATGTAACTGCACTGTTAGGAAGATTTTTGACTGCAAGTTACACAATATATAACTGAACTTCATAAGATGTCCAGCGGCAGATGTTTCCAGAATAGGTTAATTGAGCAGCCCAACCAAGTCAGGGCACTGGGTCTACTTGACTGTCAGTCTCTTGGTTTTCCCTTCATCATCACAAAATGGCTGCCACAATTATGAGCACATATCCTCACAAAAGTGCGTTTAAACCCAGTAAATATAGAATGATCACGTCTCAAACATCAGTCTCTTATTAAGGAAGAAAACTCTCAGAGATCTACTGAAGAGACTTCTCCCTCAGTTCCCACTGGCCAGGATACGTCACATGCCCTTAGCTTACCGCAAGGAAGACTGCAAAAACACCTGTCTGGCATTTTCCATGTCTATACTAAGGGGAGGGCTCTGTGAGCAAAAAGAAAGGGTAGACAAGTATCTACTAGGTAGCAATCAAGACTCTGCCAGAGGGAGAGTATTCTTTACTCACCACTATTTTTTAAATATATAATTAAAATATGAGCCCTGTTATACCATAAAAACATGGGAAGAACATGTTCTGTACATAGCTTTCCCTGGTCCAAAGAGGCAGAGAAGCAGGACAATCCAAAAATGCTTCATGAATAATGACATCCAATGTCTGATAAGAAAAGAACCCTGTCAGGGTGCTGCCTGGCTGGCTCAGTTGGTAGAACATGCAACTCTTGATCTCAGGGTTGTTGACTTTGAGGCCCACGTTGGGTGTAGAGATTACTTAAAAATAAAATCTTAAAAAAAAAAAAGAACTCTGTCAATATGATGACCTTAAAGATTATTTTGAACTCGTATTAGGTCAGAGAAATGTACCAGAAATGAATCCTGTTTCATCTTACCATCCGTAGACTGATGTTATTTAACTGATGGTTGCTGCCCATTAGTGGCTGTCATTATAACAAAATGGTTTTGTTGGATCTGGAGAAGTAGTATACCATGCTCTTGTCAATTCTTTTATTCCCAAGAAATGTAAAAGCTGCTTTCAAGTACCTACCAGATCAACCAAAACACTCAATGAGCACCATTAAGTAGACATTTTGGGGAACCAAAAGGATCACAGACTGCTTGACATTAGGTATAGCATCTGATGTATCTTTACAAGTGTACTGAAACTCAAGATTATTGAGAAGTCAAAAGATGCAGAGACTCAACTCATGTTATGACTGGAATATAGGCTTTTATTTATTTTTTTAAGATTTTTTAAATTTATTTTTTGACAGAATGAGAGAGAGAGAGACAGTGAGAGAGGGAACACAAGCAGGGGCAGTGGGAAAGGGAGAAACAGGCTTGCCGCGGAGCAGGGAGCCCGATGCAGGGCTCGATCCCAGGACCCTGGGATCATGACCTGAGCCGAAGGCAGATGCTTAATGACTAAGCCACCCAGGCACCCCATAGGCTTTTGTTTAAGTACAGATACTAGAGATTTCCTCTGTCCTGTTAGGTTTACTTCTAAACCTTGTGCAAAAACTCCTCAGTTAGCTGCAAAGCGCTGAAATACTCCATTTCTGCTTTGTTGGCAGGAATTTGACAAACCTGGGAATAGAAGCCAGCCTGTACCACTGACTTGGAGATGAAGGATGAATTTCTTCTTCAACTCAGAAAGATAAGAACATGAAGGGCCCACTCGAGGTGTTCCCACATCCAGAAGATTTGTGACTCCACTGTTCTTTGGAATCATGAAGCAGATCTGGCAAATTCAACCAACAGCTGAAGCTCAAACTAGTATTGTCAGAGTGGTGCAATTATCAACTCTCCTCGGGAAGTGACATCTTTACACATCATGTCCCTTGGGATCATCTGAAATTTTGAGCAGGTAAGAGTTGCGCAACTACCTGGAAAATCTGCCTGGTGACTTGGTATTACAGGATTCGTGGTCTATTTTGTGGCTCTTTCACAGGAAAAAATTGTCAACTGTGTTATTTAGGCTTTTTTCCTGGCTGCATCATTACCTTACTATACTTTATCTTCTCCTAAATTCATTTGCTGTATTTTGCAACCCTTGTTATTTTCAAAAATTTAAAAACTTTACTTCTCAATGAGTACCCTCCCTTTTCCTCCCATCCTGCAAGGCTCCATACACACATCCTCTTCCCCATTTCCAGTGATTTGTTATGCTGTTCTGTGACTGTGATGGATAAACCTCTCAGAATACTTAACACAGATACCAGTGAAGGTTGGTTCGTCCACATATATAAATATTAGAGATGGCAGTATTCCTTTTGAGAAATTTAGAAAAGGTTTAATTTTGAGGACTTGTCCCTTCCCAAAGTCACTGACAATGTTTGACACAATTGAAAAGTATTTAGGACACATTTAAAAAAAGCCAGAGAAAAGTGTGGAATATGTTTCCTCATGTTGTCCAAAGGCCATAAGCAACAAAACCAACTGAGGAGCTTGTTTTTAAAATGTAGATTTTTGGTCTTCTTCTTAAATGTACTAAATCAAGCTCACATGGGGTGAGATTTTAAAATATGGGCTTTTGAAATTTTTTTGTCTCCTTCTCAAGGTGATTCTTACCCATCAATGGAGAACTGCTAGCAAAAGGCTTTTCAGGTCTATCAACTTCCTTGATTCATCAATCAGTCTGAAACAAAGGAGGTGAATGGATGATCAAAAGGAGGCCAAAAAAAGGTGTTCCTAGATACAAGGCTTGCCATGGCTGTCACTCAAAGTAACTTGTGCCATGGACTTCTCTGGCAAACCAGGAAGCCAGTAATACATTCCTTCTCAAATTCATTTTTTTCCAAAAGCATAAAATAAAACACATATGATTATGAAGAAAATGAATTGTATTAAAGTATAATTGTATTTATGGATACCTTTGGTATCTGTGAACACCAGATTAAGAATCCTTGAAACAAGGGACAAAGGAATCCAACTATCAGAACCTGCTAAGTAGAAATGACAGATCAGATTTGGTTAGATGCTATCTGATGCTTGCAGTCTAATTTAGGATTAGTTGCAGCGGGAGACTCTAAAAATGCTTAAGAGAGAAGAGTCATTAAAGATGATAACAAAAGTGGTTTAAGGATGGAATCCATACGGAAAGGATAAAACGCATATCCTATTCTCCTCTGTCTTCCCTCTCTCTCTTTACACTTCCCCTCAGCCTATACAAATGGAAAATACTCCTCTATTCTAAAATCCATACCTTGGTCCTACATCTCCCTCTAGCTACCATGATACATCTCCTTTTTTTCTTAGCAAAGCATCTAGAAAACTTGTCTGTACTTTTCTCTCACCTATAATCTGCCTTCTGTCCCCATTTCACCATTGCTGTTGTTTCTACCAAACTCACCGATATCTGACACTGCTGACCACTGCCTCCACTTACAGTTTACTAATTTAACTTCCTAGTTCCCCTTTTCCTGGTTTTCTCACTGCTACAAATGCTCCTTTTCAGTCTCGCCTCCATGGGCTCCTATTTTTCCATTATCCCAAAAATGTGTCTCATCACTAGCTTCTGTCCTCAATCTTCTTTCCTTCACTTTCCTTCAGACTTTATCTGTCCCTCCTCCTGATTCCCACATATGCCTTATTTTAGGCCTCCATCTTTATTACCAATTATTATTGGTACTTTAGTACCAATTATTTATTGCCTCCTTGTCTTCAGTTTCCTTTCCAATCCATTCCTACCCACTCTCAAGGAAGAGGCATTTCTCCTCTTTGGAGTTGGCCCTTCCCTTGGTTTTCAAAGCATTGTTTGCCCTATTTTTCTTTCCAAATATCCTCTTGGAGGCCACTCCTATCTAGGTGAGGTATCTCTCTGTGTGTCCCTGGAGTACCCTAAAACCTAGCAATGCCCTCAAAATTGTCCCATCAATGATCTCCCCTTCTAGACTATGGGCTCCAGGAGGGTTCACAGGACTTAGCCTGAGCCTTCTATGTCTCTCCTCCCATCACACATATAAAGGGGTTCAAAAATTCCTCATCAAATTAAGACAATTAAGTACCTTAAGGAAGGAAAACCAAAGAACTGATTTTTAAAATGTAAAACAAACAAACTGGGATAACCATAAGCTCTACCACTCATTCTCTGCCTCTTTGGACAGTAAATGCTGTAAGAATGTTTATGCAATGATACACAACAATAAAGGACATGGTAGGAAGAAAGAGATGGTTAATCCTATCTTCCATTTAGACGTGGCCAAATAAAAAATCTCTCAATCTCCTACCAGCAGACAACTGAGACACTAGATTCACCTCATTCATTCACCTTTTCATTCATTCAACACATAATTTTGAGTGGCTACCACATGCCAGTATGTAAGGCAACAAGGATTCGGTGGTAAACAAATATTCATAGTTCCACCCTCATGGAACAACAAGTGTAATGAAAGGCTAGATAATAAATCCATGCTTTTATAAGTTGTATTAAGTGAAGGAAAACCTTCCTGAAGGATCTACTGGACAAAGGAAAAGGCACATTCTATTTCTAGGAAGTCTCTGAGTTCTTCAAGAATTGAACTGGCCCTGTGTGAGTCTTTAAATCTTTCTTTTGTCCTCTTAACTGAAGGCCTAAACTAGAAGTAACCTAAAAAGTTTACTCTTTCTCTTGCCTCCAAACACTGGTCTTGACCCTCCAGAAAGAACACCCGCATGGCATGAGGAATGCCCCTTTCTTCTACAGTCTGGAGTGAGCCTACCCTTCTTCACAGGCTGTGTTCCCTTTGCCTGAATCCAACATGGACTTCCACAATCAAACCCAGTCACTGACAACACGGTAGGAGAATAAGAGAGGGTTCCTTTTAAAAAGAGACATTTACATGGCCCAATTTTCTTTCCATTCCCTTTACTTATCACTCTGAAAAGGTTACCACCTCCTCAGGCCAACTGGACTCATTGGTTCAGCCTGGTTTTCTTGAGAGCCACAGGGAGCTCCTTCTCTTTGAGGTTAGCATAGTAGTGGGGAGGCGGGGGGGGGGGGGGGGGAAGATTTGTGTGCTCCTGAGAGAAAAATCAAGGAAACTGTGACGCTGTTCTTGCTCTTCTCTTCTTCCTTCCTTTCATGCATTTGGCTTCTACCCCAACCTCCCAGAGTTAGCATATATGACACCAAGGAAAGGAGAGAAAGGGAGAAAGGAACAGAAAGAACAAAAAAAGAGAGGAAGAAAAAATCAAATAGCAGAAGAGTAGTTAGTAGAAATCATAATTTTTCATTGGCCTTCTCATGAAAAAGAATAAAGACACTGAGATGGAAGGTATAACCAGCCCCCCCACTATCACTCAATTGAGTAAATGTTTGTTGAGCACTTGCTATGCACCAGATTGTGCACAATCCTGATGATATTACACAAAGAATTCTTTAATTGTTAAACACATTGAGACTGAGAAGGGGTTAATGGCATATATATCCCATATTTCCCATCACTGGTCAAACCAGTGGTTCTCGGCCATGGCAGCATATTGAAGTCACCAAGAGAGATTTTTTTTTTTTTAAACAGCAATGCCCAGGCCCCACCCTCAGAGATTCTGATTTATTGAGCTTGGGTGGACCCAAGTCATCAGGAATTTTTTAAAAGGTGATTTTAATGTGTGGCCGGGACTGAGACCATTGGCCTAGGCAATTGACCAATTCTGACCAATTCAGACCACTCTGAAAGGTAACCAGTCTAGATCTTCCAAAGTCCTAAGAAGTCCTTTCCTATACTCAACTCACATTATGGACAACACTGATGTTTTGGAGTAATTCCTGTCTCTACCCACTCCTTTCCTCAAACACTAATCTTGACTCCTAGCATCTCCATATTTCAAAGCTCTCCTGAGGATACAAGGCATGGACATTGTCCTCTGTTTAGTAACGGGGTTCTCCACTGGTTGCATCCCAATCAATATCTTTTCCCTTCTTCTCCAAGCCCTTCCCTTCACAGGTAATGTATTTCTAGGACAGGCTGAAATCTCAGTTTCTGTTGGTAATGTATATAATTATATTACTCAGCTACCAAACCTACTCCTGTAAAAAAAGACTTGAGATATTTTTTTCCTGAGCCAGAAAGGAGGGGACCATGACACTCCCTCACAGTTATAGCCTGGTTTTGGAAGGAGCATTTATTTGAATGACAATGCCTTTGAAAATAATATTCCCACTTCCTTGCTGGGCCTTCCTTCTTGGCTGAGCAGGTGTTCATCAGGAAACAAAATCTCATCCCTGCTGATGGAACTGGCAGTGCCTTCTAAGTAGGCCAAAGAATTCGGAGCTTGTCTAACCAGAAATTCTTACCCACTCCCAAAAAATGCATATCCTGTTCATCCAAAGGATGATAATTAGCACCTGCTTCCACCACTGAACTCCTGTGGGATCTGGCATGTTGCTCTTATAGTTCCTCTGGTTCGTCTTGCCACTTTTCCCTAATGAACCACGTCAGTCACATGACATGCCACCTAATCTACCAGACAGGGTGTTGCAGGACTCCCTGGACCTAGGAGTGACTGCCCCAACAAAACCATTAGAGAGAGCATAAGAAAGGATGTAGCTGGAACTTGTCCAGGGACTTAATCCAATTAGCTTGACAGCCATAGATTCCTTTCCAGAAAAATTATAGCTTCGTGCAATATTGAAGCTAGAGGGACCTTAGAAATTACCTCATGCAGATATGGTTTACATTTTGGGACTCACAACATCTGACTAGAATCTGTTGAAAGCAATGGACCTTCTTTCCAGAAAAATGTGTGTATACAGATTTTCACAAGATGTCAGGAGATTGGATCACAACCTCCATGGACTGGGTCCACGATCCCTTAATTGAGGAATCCTAATATAGACTAATTGTCCCTCCCACCTCACACACACACGTTTTAAAGATAAGGACACTGCAGTCCAGGGAAGCATGAGATTATCCGAGGAAGTCACAATTTAGTGGCAGAGACACAAGCTTCAAATCCTGATACTAGTACCACAGGATTTATCCAAGAGCACCTTCTCATAAGATGTTTGGGGACTGACTTTTTCTAAAATCATTGTCCTTGTCTGATGATTCCTGTTCGTGGACTTTCCCCTATCTACAGGCTGTGTCCTATTGGCAAGATGGGCAACCATATCCCTTGGACTGAGCAGCCTCTTCTTAGGAGCAACCAACCACTTAACCTACTCAAAATACTTCCAAACCTAAGTGTAGGGTTGGAGAGCTTTATAGCCATGTCTTCACTAGAGCACCACCTGGTGGAGCACTGCAATAAATCCTACCTAAATAAAGGGAAGATGCCTAAGATGTAGAGTAGCATTGACCATTTCTTTCATATCTGATGCCAGGAGAGCAGTTTTATCCAATTTTTGGGGATAAGTGTTAATTCTTGCATAGATCATTAATTAAAACCATATTCAAAGATTAAGTGATTGCCCCCCAATTTTTTTTTTTTTTTTACTTCCTAGCTTTTTATATAGAGTAGATACTCTTAACATCCCTTTTAACAACAGATAAATTCAAAAGCAAGGGTAAAATTTTTTCTGTTGGGGTAATAACTGGCAACCTTATGTGGCAAATAGAAATTATCTCAAGTTAGTTGGTTTTTCTTAGTTGTCCCATTATCTAGAGGCAATGAGATTCTGCTTCTATCTCTAACATCTACAGGTGGCATAATCGTGGGTAAATCACTTAATTGCTCTCAGCTGTGACACAGGGATAATCTGAGGCAATGACCACGGCACGCACTAGCTGTATGACTTTGACACATCACCACTTAAACTTCCTGTGCCTCAGTTTCCTCTTCTCCAAAATAAGGAAGACTATAATATCACTCATCTCTCTTAAGAGGATTTAATTATAGGGCGCCTGGGTGGCTCAGTTGGTTAAGCGACTGCCTTCGGCTCAGGTCATGATCCTGGAGTCCCGGGATCGAGTCCCGCATCGGGCTCCCTGCTCAGCGAGGAGCCTACTTCTCCCTCTAACCCTCCCCCCTCTCATGTACTCTCTCTCTCTCTCTCTCTCATTCTCACTCTAAATAAATAAATCTTAAAAAAGAAAATAAAAAAGAGGATTTAATTATATACTTTGTTCAGTTTTATGACATTTTATGTCCAATGGCATGATAGTGGCTTTGTAAAAAGAGCTTATCACAGTAACTGAGACATCTGAAGTGATCAATACATTTTCCCCAAGACATTAATTGTTGGGGAATTATACATGTCAAGCATTTAGGATAGTGCCAGGTTCATAGTACATACTCAATAGCTTTTATTTATTAATAATCAGTGGACATAACCTAGTGGTTAGAACATAACCTCACAGATTGCAATATCACATATAAAACTGGCATAATAGACCTAGAAAAATCTGATGTGAATGAGGGAAGGGAACCAAGTTCACTCACTTTCTTCATAGATGATGAAACTGAGGCTCAGAAGTATTAAGGGCACATGACTATGACAGGCAGTTCAGAACTAAAATCTAGGGCCCAAGTTTTTAGTTCTGTCTCCCAGCAGGACAATCAAATGAGAAAGAAGGAAAATACCTTGAGGAGTTAAATGCACAGCACAAGTCTTCTTATCAGTTCATGGGTCTCTCAGCTTCAAACACAGAAAGAACCAAATTTCCAAAGCCCCAACCTCACTGGCCATCAGTCACACCTCCACTACCTGGAAAGCCCAGGAGCAATGCCCATCTCCATGTGTGGTCAGACCTATCTGCCCTGGAGCATCCGGGCTCCAGGACACAGGGTACCATCCCACCAGATGGCCTGGACCTCCTCAGTGCCTGGAAGCTTGACACTGCTGGGGTTGGAAGAACAGTCAACAGGGCACAAAGCCTAGCGCTGACATCAAGAATAGAGGAAGATTTTCCAGGAAGTTTAAGTGTGAGGGCCCTCACTCACAGAGGCCCTTCCACCTCTTGGAACAGACCTCAAAAAATGGTTCATATTGTCTTTTGATTTTGCAAATTTTTCAAAAGAAAGATATAGTAATCATAATTAATAAAGACTGATATCTGTTTTCCACTCCAACTTCTGCTCTATTAAGCTTCCCTTTGTGTTAGGTGATATTGAGAGGGGGTTTTGAGGGTCTCCATGTGAATAGGGATGTATATTCCATTTTCATTTAGTGGGAAATAGTTAAGTAGTTCATAGTCCCTCATATAATGTACAATATGTGATTGTTTTCTTCCCCGGCATAGGAACGCTTCCCTGAAATACGCCCACTGCCACTATGCAATCTTGTCTAGTATGCTAATAAGGTGCAGATCCAGGTCACATCACAGCTTTCTATGGTCCTATGGAGCATGGTACCTGACACTGGAGCTAGGGCAGTGGAGGAGAAACAAGGCTTGAATGTAGGGAGCCGGAAGACATATTGTGGAATTGTGAAGTTTTAAGAGGAGAATTCCATTCTCATTGAGAACCTGTCAAAAATGCAAGTTCTATCAGAAAATACTCTGTTTCTCAACATACACAACAATAAATACGCCTATATAATTTTTTTCTTCTTTCTTGATGGGGAACAAGTGAAATAGGATTTACTAGAACCCCTATGTGTGTATGACACAAACTTGTCACCGTACTAAAAAGAACGGGTGTACTTATGCATAAGGGGGCATGTTCTATGCATTTCATCAATAATAAAAAACAAACTTTGATCAAGCAGGCTAGGCTAAAGACTAAATTACCCTTCTGTTACAAGAAAAACATTACCAAATCCATTGCTACACAGAGGCAGTAAGGGGAATGCACCCACATGTATAGGAAAATGTATAAAGCAGTTGATTTAAAAAACATTGTGTTACTTTTGTGATTGTATGATATCTGAGACATGTTCAGCTATTTTGAATTTTAATTTGATAATTTAGTTTTTAATTATAAATTAATGTTTACTTCGCAGCTATTTCTGTCATCATTTCTTTTTCTACTCTAACCCCTGGAGAAAATATTATATAACCTTTAGCCCCAGAAAACCAGCATCTGTGCCCCGGGCAGAGGCAAAGAGAGAGAAGGTACGAAGGAAATGGGGGAGGGACAAAGACAGAAATAGAAAGAAAGAAGCAAGGCCCCACAAGGACGAGGGTCCATCTTGATGAGATCAACCAACGTGGACGTGCCTGCACCTTTCAGTAGGTCTCTTATCCCCCACCCCCAGCAGACAAATGGCCGTTTACTTTTATCCTTTGTCTTTTCTTTGCATCTGATTTTTCCCTACCCCCCACACCCCCCAAAAAAAGAAAGAAAGAAAGGCAGGGGATTCTGACAATGAATTCATTTTGCCAATTTGTGCCTAAATACTAGAAGATGTCAAATACTATCCTTTTTTTTTTTTTTTGGCCCATGGGCTGGAGAGTCCACTAGTTACTCTACTGCAGCCACTTTTTTTTTTTTTTTTTTTACTTTCTCAGGGTGAGTACCCTCAAATGCTCCCTTAGCTTAGTTAAAAAATGTCCCCATTTCTGGGCAAGAGTCAATAGGATTACAAGGCATCCCATGAGGAGACCTACCACAGGACCAAGGAGATCAAGATGGCTAACAAGTTAAGACTTCAAAACTAAGGTTCTACAGAATATTAAGAAAAACAGGTAGTGGCTTATCATGCCTTGGTTTCTACTGGCTTTGGAAATGCCAACCCATCTCTCAGATATATTCTAAAGAATAATTTATTTAGTGTCATTTTTATTCTATTTTGTTTTATTTCATTTCATTTCATTTTTAAAGAGTTTATTTATTTGACAGAGAGTGAGAGAGCATAAGCAGGAGAAGTAGCAGGCAGACGGAGAGGGAGAAGCAGGCTCCCCGCTGAACAGAGAGCCCCATGCAGGGCTCGATCCCAGGACCCTGGGATCATGACCCGAGCCGAAGGCAGCCACTTAACCAACTGAGCCACCCAGGCGCCCCTAGTGTCATTTTTTTTTAATTATGCAATGTTTCCTCCTGAACTTCCTTGTGCTCTTTAAGATGTTATTACCGTTGGGGAAAACAGAATGTAATTACATAATAGAAGCGTGTATCATCCACACTATGCTACTCTTATCAAGCAGAATTGTGTATCTGAAAACACATGCATAATGAGAGGAATCTTTGCCTAAATCATGGTGGCTTCACCTGGTTCCTTATCTCAACTAATTATGAAAAAAGAGAAAAGACATCTTGATTCTATGAAGTGGTCACAGTCCTGGAAACACTGGCAAAGACCCAGTGAATGGTTTGTTGGTATTACACGAAATTACATTTTGTCATTCTCCCAACTTTATGGCTCTAGTATTTTGGAGTACTGCAAGAAAATGGCAGTTTTGAAGCTCAACACTACAGCTTGCAAAGCATTAATACTACATAGCATCCGACTGATGGAAGAGTGCAGACTGTAAGGTTTTCAGATATGAGCAACCATATGGTAAAGAAATACGGAAGGCGAGAAGAAATGACATCTTTTGGCCTGGCGCCAGAACCTGAGACAATTGCCATATGGAACTCTACCCACTCAGCAAAACTCAGTGTTGTTCTGAAGTTCACTGGATATGAAAGGAAGGTCCCAGCTTGATGAGGGAAAGACAGGGAAGACCTCCTCAGGGACTTCTTATTCCATGCCTGTGGTTTCTCTGGGAAGGACAGCTTCATGCTTCATTGTCTTCCTTAGTCATGGCTTGCTTGATTGCAAGAAATAGGAATCCACTCAAACAAGCCAAAGCAATGGAATAATATTCAGCAAAGAGAATGAATAAACTATTGCTGTACTCAACTACACGGTAAATTCCACAAGCATAATATTAAGCAAAAGATACCAGAGACAGAATTGTTCATACTTTGGGATTCCATTTATATAACAATGCAAAACTAATCTACAGTGTGATAGCTGAGAGGAAGTCACTGCAGTTGTCCAAGTGGCTTGGACAGAGTGGGAGCAACAGAGATGGAAGCAAGCTGATGGTTCTGACAGTTCTCAGAAAAGAAGTCATGGGCCTGGAAGGCAATCCAAGAGCTGCACCTTCAGGTTTCCTTTCTGAGCAAAAAGTAGGAAGTCAGGGTGGTGCCAGATAGTGCCTGCTGACCTAGGGTGGAGAGCCTTGTGTCAGCACTAACTCCTGTCCCTCCTGCTCCTCTCCTCTCATTCAAGTCAGGAGCTCTGAGAGCTCTTTTGTCTTACAGCCCACCAAAAGCAGTGCTCCGTACTGGGGGAGTGGGGACCCTCAGAGAACCTCACAATCCAGTTAGAGGAAACTGAACACTAAAAAGACCACAAATAGAAGCAGAACAAGCATTAATTGAATAAGCCCTCTTGATTCAGAAAGACTCAATCTCGGAAAGTTATGCCATTTGAAGGAAGCTAAAGATGCACACTCAGAAAGAGATACACATTAGTATGGATCAAGATTCTAGCAAGAATGTTAATTCATAAACATTTAATAAGCTTTCATAGTAAGTCCCCACCCCGGGGACCCTGGGTGGCTCAGTCAGTTAAGTGTCTGACTCTTGATTTCAGCTCAGGTCTTGATCTCAGGGTAATGAGTTCAAGCCCCACATTAGGCTCCATGCTGTGTGTGGAGCCTACTTAAATAAACAAACAAACAAAACATAAATCACTTCAATAATCGTATCTGCTCTTCACACATGAAGAGGTTAGAATCAGCAAGGAAGCCAAAAAGACTCCACGAAGGTGAACAACAGAAAAGATAAAGAGATCATGGAGGAGAGGAAGGAGGTAAGAAGGGCCTACCAGCAACAGAAGTACTTCGGTGGACCACTCAGTGACTCAAGTGAAAGGTATACTGAAAATTTACAGCATCTTTGCTGACCGATTGCATGCATGCTCTGTTAACTGTCAACATTTGCACCAATGTGCCCTCCCACATATTATGGCCATAAATACAAAGCAATATTTGTGTGGGGAGTAGCAGGCCAGGGGTCAGGGTTGGAGGGTAGAATTCACAACAGATTGTTAAATTATGACTTAACATTAGATGAGAAACTGAATCAATGCTCTAGACCCAGTCCTGTGACATCCTGCATCTGCATGTCTTTTAAACCACTAGCAGAAAGAGGCTGGGGTATTAAGAGTGGACTCTTCAGGAACAGTAAGTTTTGGAGTAACAACAGAAAACTCAGAGCTATCAGGAAGTACAAAGCTTAAGAATAAATATTACAACTAGTATGCTTGGTGATTTGTTTGTTTGCCCTTAAATCTTTTCCCTGTCCTTTCTCTGCAAACTTCACTTACTAGACTCTCTTGCCAACTAGTTTCTGGCTTGGTCTCGTCAATAAAAGGCAATGGGGAGGCCAGAGAGCAGGGAGAAGGGGAGTCAGAGTGTTTCTTCCCTTTTCTCTCAGCTTCAGTGACCGTCCATCCTTTCTGGTCCCTGCTCCTATCCTGAAGCCTCTGCTAACACTTACCTCCAGTGGGAGGCTCTGAACACTCCAATTCTTCTCTTTACCTTTCTGGCCCTACCAGGACTAGTAGCAGCTTCAAGTTTTTGTCTCAGTGGCCTTTGTTTGGTTTTTCAGTTCTTACAACACCTTTGTAACTAGTTCCCCATATTAAATTCCTTCTACTAGAGTGCCCTCCATGGCCTCTGCGCCCATGAATGAACCAGGACTGATACAATCAGGAAGTATATGTGAAGTATATATCAGGCTATTCCCCCACAAACATTTCCCTCAGGAGTTACTGGAGAAAGGGAGACATGGAGGGTGGTTTAGAATTCCACTGTCATTGTTTTCATATTTTTAAAGGAAATTAGAATCCTGGGAGAGGCATCAGAGACCATGGGAGAAAATGACAGAAGAGCTGATAAGAGGTCCAAGGAACTCTGGATTCTGCTGTCCACATCAAGAAGAGGGACAGACATCCTAAAACAAGCAACCTGTAGGGGACACTATTAGGTACCAAAAGCATATGGTTTTGTATGGCATGTAACAGAGGGGAATAAAGTAGAGAACCGTGACTTGGAGCACACTAGGCAAATGTTGTGACAATAGAACGTCTCATCTGGGGGAATCCTAAGAAGATTACAGACAGCACAGGGCTACTTCAAAGTGGCCCATAGGGAAAGGCTGAGAATCTGAAGATGCTGTTACAAAGTTCCCCCATACTATGTAGGTCCCCCTCATGGCTGCCATTGTAGCTGTTAAAGATGACAGAGGACTTCCCAACTTGATTACAAATCTTCCATTATCAGGAGGGAGAGTCCAAAAATCAGGACCAGTAACCACTTTATTTGTGGTCAGTCTCAGACTGACTGGGCTGGTCCCAGGCCTGTTTTTCCAGATCCATTCTTCATATTTCCTCTGATCTTCTTTCTTTTATATATATTTTTTTATTTATTTGAGACAGAAAGAGCAAGAGAGAGCATGAGCAGGGGCAGGGAAGGCAGAGGGAGAGGAAGAAGCAGATTCCCTGTTGAGCAGGGAGCCTGACACAGGACTTGATCCCAAGACCCCCAATATCATGATCTGAGCCAAAGGCAGACGCTTAATCGACTGAGCCACCCAGGTGCCCCCCTCTGATCTGCTCTTTATCTTGGAAGGATCAACCCTGTCATGTTGCATTTTCTAGTGTCCTACATCAGCTGGATTCTGATGGGTTTGGCCAATGCAAGTCATTACTGGGAGATTATAGGGAGACAGGAAGAGAAAAACCAGGGTATTTCTCCTCCTCCTTCTCTGCTTTGGGCGGCATCCCTCCCATGGGCTGCATCTTCCTGGTGGGCTCACACTTTCTATGTGGCCTGCTGTGGTTCCATCTTTTGTCACATGATCCCAGTCCTTGGCTGCCAATAAAACCACCTCTTCCCTCTCTCCTTCCTGCAGGGGTGGTAGAGGATCCCAACTGTTACTCATTTCTGGGTTGCTTCATTGTATCTTGTTTGGCTCTTCCAGCTTCTATCACTTGTGTAACTGATTTCTTGCATTGTATTCCTTCTGTTTTAAATAATCAAGTGGCTTCTGATCCCTAGTTAGACTCTGACTAATACACTAACCCAATTCAGATGTCACACAGGCTAGAGAGAATTACAACAAGCAAAGGGGTATCAGGCAACTATAGCTCTTGATCCCAGATCCAAAAAGCAAGATTCATATATCTTTCCTGAGATCAAGTACGTGGCTAATTCTCTTCCTTCAGTCCTTCAAAACAGAAAGCATTAAAACAAGTTGTCAATAATTTCACCTTTTAGTGCTTTTTCTTCCTATATCTGAGAATTCCAAATAGTTGCCTTAAAACAAGTATTTCATCATGTCTCCTACTCTGTTTTATAAGTGAGAGCATGGTGGAATTTCAAGGCTCAGAACATTTAGGCATCTGTAGGTCTCAATGGTCCAACAGGTCAGATTTAATATTATTAAGCATTGACTTTTAATTTAATCTTAAACTTTTAAAATTTAATTAAATTTAAAAAATTAATATGCAATAAAATTGACTTTTTTTTCCTTTACTATACAGTTCTGAGAATTGTAACATATATAGATTAGTGGAACCACCACCACCACAAGAATTGAGAAAATTCCATCATCACAAAAAACCATCATGCTACCCCTTTGTGGTCATACTTTCCCTCTCCCCTAATTTCTGGCAGCCACTGATCTGTTCTTCCATCTCCATGGTTTTCTCTTTGTGATGATTTCATATAAATGGAATCATATAATATGAGATCTCTTGAGACCGGTTTCTTTCCCCCTCAGCAGAGTGCCTCTGAGATACGTCCATGTTGTTGTACATATGCTAGTTTGTTCCTTTTTATTACTGAGTACTCAGTATTCCATCCTAAGGATATACCAGAGTTTACCCATTCATTTGCTGAAGGATATTAGGGTTGCTTACAGTTTCAGGCCATCATGAATAAAGCCACTGTACATATTCACATACAGATTTTTTGTGTGAATATAAGTTTTCATTTCTCTAGGATAAGCACCAAAGAGTAGGATGGCTACTCTTGTAATAAGGGTATGTTTAATTATGTAAGTAACCGCCACACCATTTTCTAGAAGTGCTACATCATTCTGCATCCCCACCAGCCATGTATGACAGTTTCAGTTGCTCTACATCTTTGTCAGTACCTTGTATTTTCCATATTTTTAAAAAGTTTGGCCTCATAGCTGTGCAGGAGGATCTCATCATAGCTTTAGCTTTCATTTCCCTAATGACTAATAGTGTTGAACATGCTTTTGTGTGCTTAACTGTCATCCCACAATATCAAGTGTCAAGTTTTTTGCGTATTTTTTTTTTAATGCAGTACTTGTTTTACTACTGTTGAGTTCTGAGAGTTCTTTCTATGTTCTGGATATAAGTTCTTTGTCAATTTGTGATCTGCACCTATTTTCCCAATCCATGGCTTACTTTTTCATTTTTGTAATGGTATCTCTTAAAACAAAAACGTTTTTTACTTTGTTAAAGTCCTTTGTTTTTTCTTTTGTGAATTGTACTTTTGTAAAACTTCTTTGCCCAGTTGCCCACTTTGCTCCATGTCACAAAGATTTTCTCCTATCTTTTCTTTTGAAAGTTTATATAAGAGTTCGGTAAAAACTGTCAAAAGCATTTTGTGATAGTCAAGCAGCTATATCGAATTTATAACAAAGATGTCAGTATTTATATCAGTAAAACTTAAAATAAATGTTTGTGTGTGTTTATACTTCCTTTTTCTGAAAAGCTGGTTGTTAAACACTTAACACATACCAGCACAGCACTGCTCTGAGAACCCTGCTGTTAAGGTAAACCCTGTTAAGTTTTAGTCATGAATTTTGCATTTTGGTTCACCTGGATTCTAGTTCTATGGGTACCATTTACTGTTTAGCTTCATGAGAGTTACTTAAACTTTTGCAACCTTAGTTTATATATATGTAAAATGGGAAAATGGACATAACACTGACTTTGCAAGGCTGTTTTACAGGCCAAATCATCTAAGTTCTGCATAGTGCTTAACACTGTGCCTGGCACACAATAGACTTTCAACAAACGGTAATTACTGTATATTGGCCTGTTATTTCAAAACCTAATGTTCATAATGATCACAACCGTATTATTTAAGAAAGGTTCTATTTTGCTCAATATATAAAAGACAAGAAAATAAGCAATATGTTTTAGATTGATTTTCATCCATGCTTAAAAATTCAACTGCTTAGGCACATTAAAAAGGATGTAGTATATGGAAGTTGCCTAGAAATTCCCTTGGCTAACTAACAATCACAAATTATTGCTATCGAGCTTTATGGCTCCCAAAGTATGTTCTAACACCAGCCTCATCACGTCTCCACAACCAGATCTCCGTCGACCATGAACATTTCTGTAACTCTTGCCTGATTCAGCCATAAGTTCTTTTTGCTTTACAGCCAGCCAAAAACACTTTTCCTTGTCTTTATAAAAATCAATTAAAGCTTCCCTAGGACATTTTGACCTCAAGGGAAGCTGACCAGCCCAAGGACAGTCTAAGGAACTTCTCTGTCGTCCTTATTAACCTGTAACCAGCAAGCTGGTTGCTTTTCCTGTTTGCCAATTGCCTTTGTACCAAAATGTTCCCTCCCCTCAGACACCCTCTGAGACTCACTCTGAGGTAGGAGCGGGATAACAGGAAGTGAGGGAAACTGGTTTGTGCTGTAGTCAACAGTACAGAGGTTAATGTGTCGTTAAAGGAAGGTTCAGAAAGAGAACATCTAAGATAACACAGTCCTTCCCATGGTTTTGAACTGTCCCAGTGCTTTTGTACTAGTTATTTTTATGCAGAAATACCTTCCTAATGGTTTTGCCAAACAAATACACAGTATATGCACTGGTTTATATTTGTATATGTATTCATAGCCACATATATATAATATGTGAGTCTGTGTTAAAAAGACATTTAATGACTAGTTTCTTTTGCATCAAGGCCAAAAGAATTTGCAATTTGATGTGTGTGCTTAATAGAGTATATATTTAAAGAATTGCTTTGCCTCTGGACAATAAAGACTTAGCCAAGGTATACATTGCTTCTTTTATATGGAGTGTCTGAGAGTAAACTAGATAAATCACTGGATAATGTATATAACTCTCTAGACGTGACACAGCCAGCTTACTAGTACATGTAATAAACAGGATATGAATTATGGAGAAAATGTTGGTATTTGACTTTGGAATATATCACGTGAGTAATTTCCTTGGCAAGAAATTATCTGTCCTTCTTATGGGCATCTTCTTCTGGTTGTATAGTTTGTCATTTTCAACACCCAGAACTGAACATAGACACCCAGAAATGACCCAAGCAGTGCATGATACGATGGAATCAACATTGCTGGGGCAGTTTAGTTTTCATAAAGCAGCCTAGAATTTCATTAGCTTTTTAGACAATTGAATTAAGACATAACTGAATGTGTAGACAACTAAAATTTTAATGATTTACCACTGAAGCAAATTACCTCATAATTACTCATGTAACTGAGATTTTGGTGCCAACATTGGATTTTCCATCTATCCTAATTAAATTTGTTAATTTAAGCCTACTCCACTAGCCTATTGAAATCTTTTGAACTTCTAGCCTATCAATATTAATTATTTCTCTCAATTTTGTGCTTTAAAAGACATTTATGTTTTAAAAGATTTTCATTATTTTTGCCTACTCAGAATCCCTCCTTTTTTTGTAACAAAATCTTTTTTTTTTTTTTTTTGAGAACCATTCTTCTTTATTCTCAGATTATCTAAGTACTTTGGATAGAGCTCATTTAATGCCCTGGCTCCATGGAGGGGAATGTGGTTTTGGTCGGCTAATTAGAATACTCTATCACCCAGGCCACTCATTATTGATTCAGGATTAAATACATGACTAAGTCAGGCCATTAGAATCATCTCAGGGCTTCTGCTGGGATTTATTCTCTTCTGATGTTGCTAACCTGATAGAATTTAAGAACGGAATCATGAGGGTCATCTTTAACATCAAATGGAGGAGCTTATATAACAATACCAACAAAGAGGAAGCAGAGTCAAGAGATGGTGAGAAAGACAATATTTTTATCACATTAGTCAAATTTTATAATCCAAGCTGTGCTTGTAGCCTCACTCCTGAAATTTTCTGGTTAAGTTTCTGCCACTTGCAATTAAAAGAGCTTTACCTTTTTATTTTTCCTACTCAAATGCCTCATTATCATGTTGAACTACAAAAGATTATAGCACTTTCTCTCAAGAGTTTGACCTCTGTTGAGATTCAACTCAATGCTGTTTTTCATATTATTCTGTTAGCTATGAATACATCATCTGCCAGCTTCCATTTTTCTGTATTGTTCCAAGAATATCATAAGACTCTCACAAGGACTTTGATAATGAATCACCTACATGATATCTACTTCTCCAAAAACACTTTTGAAGAATCCAATCTATTTTTCAATTTTTTTCTAGTTTAGAATCCTGTTTTCTTTCCAAAAAAAATACTGATTTTCTTTTAGAGAATGAACTATAACCTTCTTGTGTCTGCAGCTTTGGCAAACAGGCAAACCTAGCTTCCTACCTCATAATCACTCAAGGATCCAGAGCTTCCCTTTATCTCCTTTATAGGGTAAGGGGGCAGAGATGTGACTAGGCTTGGCCAATCACAGCTTCTCTCCTAAGACTTTGAATTTCTGAGTAGTTTATACCAAGATGAAGGTATGGTTGCTTGCCTTTTTTCAATTATACAACACAGACTAGGCTTTTCCTTCTATAAAATGGGACTCCAACTTTCAGTTGCCTACAAACTAACTGATACATGAAAGATTATTGTTTTTCTAAGAGCTGGCCAATGATCAAATGATCATTCTGTTCAATGATCAAACCTATGAATTTTTCCAGGAATTTCTTTAATTCACTGGTGGCTCTAATCCATCTTTTTCTCTCCTTGGAGATGTGTAGACATTCCATCTTTCCTATAGGAAATCATGTAGGAACCTCTCTTACTATCCATAATTTCCCTAAAGCAGGTGAGAGAATTCTGCACATTGCATACTGTCCCAATACCCCTGGATGGATTTCACCGGAAGATTTATTTGAGTGTGTATAAAGAAATTTGATAATTTTTTCTTAGTTTCTTCTGTAAGTTGGCTTCAACTGCCTTAGGATAGAGGTGTTCATTTGAGTCAAGAAAAAACAAGAGAAAGAAAAGAAGAAATGTTAGCTGTTTATCTAATCTGAAATAAAAATTTTTGCTTCAGTCACACTGAATTTACCACTTACTTATTACTTGCTTAATCTTGAGCACGTCAGTTTAATCATGGTAGGGTTCAAATTATTAATCCATGAATTGGATTAATAATTGGAATTGGAGATAGTAAGCTCTACTTTTTACATTTTGTTAAACGAACTGCACATAGTAGAAATTAACTAAAGGTAAATTTCTACCCTCCTGTCCTTCAAGCAGGATCTTTGTAATTTCTGCCTTCTTGTCCTTGCTGCACACATAGTTCTGAAGGCCTTTCTCTGTGTTTGACATATCCTTCAAGACATAAGGTATTCTAGGATTCAGGTTTCCCTTGCTTAACCTTGAGCCAGAAATAAGCACTATTTTCTTGGTATTGCTCTTAGTAATGAGTTCTCATTTCAGTGAGAAGTTCCCCCAGAAATTTGGACGTAAGAGGAATAAGCTTGCCATTGAGAGTTTATACTATATAAATTTACTAATGATGGATCAGGACAGAAGTTAGCAAAGTCATCTTATGCTATAATGTCACTTGGGTCAATGGTTCCCATACACTGGCAATTCACAGACAAGTAAAATTTCAAAATGAAATAAAATCCAGGGTTGCGAGGTTATAAATTTGCCAAGGAAGGACATTAGAACAACAAATAATAAAATATCATGAAAGATGAAATCCCTTTCTCCAGGGATCAAGGAGTAAAATGGCCCATGCTAAGCATTTAATCAAATCCTAACAAGCTGTTATGTCAGAGTTCTGCCAGTCTTTGTGGTGCTGGAAGAGCAATTATGGGAAATGACTGAGTATAACCAGTTTCTTATTTAAGGAAATCCAAGCAGCCACAATTTGAGGATGGGTGTGGACAGGAGGTTCAGGTGCTGGTGATGTAAATGAAGTGACCCTATTTCACATAATAAAGGAACATCTAGTGACCAAGCTTGTTTGTAGAAAGGCAGACTTGCTCATTATGAGCCATAGAAAATTGCTTTTCTTTGCCCTAATGGACTTAGTTCATATGTTGTAAACTGGTTGATGATAGGTCTAATCTGGTGTGAAAATGCATTTTGTTGGCCCACATATTATTTTAAAAACTGAATACTTTCAGGGGTGCCTGGATGACTCACTCAGAAGAGCATGTGACTCTTGATCTCAGGGTCGGGAGTTTGAGCCCCATGCTGGATGTTGAGATTACTTAAATAAATTAAACTTTTAAAAAATTTAATGCTTTCAGATAGGTATGAGTATACTTTTCAGCTCAACAAAAATTATATTGCTTTGTATATTACAGCTGATTCATTTTATTCATCAACATTGCTTATTTGGCCCCTTAGGCATATGACACTTCTACCCTTAGTTTACATCAGGGATTGACAAACTACATCTGTAAAGGGCCAGAGAATAAATATATTATTAAACTTTGTGGGCTATATGATCTATGTTGTAAATACTCAACTTTGGCATTGCAGCATGAAAGCAGCCATAGCAATAAGTGAAAAAATGAGTGTGGCTGTGTTCCAATAAAACTTTATATACAAAAATTTGGCCCCAGGGCCATAGTTTACAATCTGTGATCTAGATTATAGTGTTTTTTATAATTAATATTTTACCTTAGAAGATGTTATATATCTTTGATGTATGTGAATACATATACAACCAGTCTGACTGGCCAATCAGGAAGAATACATGGATTTATCTGTAAGTCATCTGATTGGACTTTCCTCTGGACTTGGAGTGTCAAAGATGACCCTGAACACTTTACTATAGCACTTACCTGAGGGTGGCATTCCAAATTAAATAAATCAGACTTATGAAAGTATATAATGCATAATGGAGAAGAAACCATAAAAAACAGAATTTAGAAAAAGCAGCATTTTGAAGATAGGCCTCCATTTGAAATCAGGAGAGTAATATTAAAGTAATGCGTATGTCCATAAGAGACCACATAAATAATTTACCAATAAGCTTTTCCCTTGAGCCCTACAGATAATCATATTTCATGGGCAATTTGGGGGGAGTTTTTTTTATTTGTTGTTATTATTTTTAGAAATCTCAAATCCTTAGGAAAGCTCAAATGAAATTCACTAAGATCCACTTTTCTCCTCTTCTTGGCACACAACTTAATTACAAGCCCCTTGTAGTCAGGTGACGGCCACATGATTGAGCATATCAATAGAATATGGGTGAAGTGAGGTAAGCCCTTTCCAGGACAGACTAATAAAGTGACTGTTATATATGACTCTTCCTCATTCTCCCCTTCTGTAGTAACCTCAAAGCCATGTGTTAAAGATGGCAGAGTACAGGACGGAAGAAGCCTGAGCCTCTGAGTTACCTCATGAAAGAGACCTAATCGGTAGAGCTGCCCAGGACTTTATGGGAGTGAAAGTTTTTATTGTGTTAAGTTGCTGATATTTGAGATGGGTATTGGCAGCTAACCTACCTGCACATAAATACATGATGTATAGCTACAACCTCGTGTCTTGATGGGATGGCAAAAAAAGGAACAGACCAAGGAGGAGAGGGAACTGTGGCCTGTGCAAAGAGAGAGGCAGCCCAAGGAAGAACTCTGTCCATGATCCACCCACATCATCGTCCACATGGAAATGGGAACTCGACAAGGCACTAAGGAGCAACTGACAGTGCTCAGGACAGATGTTCAAGAAGGTGACTCCTGAAGGGAAGAAGTTGATGTGTGATATGCCTATACATGAACAATCAGAGCGGGATATGTATGTTGGAGTTTGTATAAATGTGTTCTTATTTTACTTATCTTGTCACACACCATTTAAACTTTATCAAGGATCAATTTCTGTTCAGAGAACCATTACCATCACCCCAGGATGACATAATGGATTTTTCAAAAGAGTGTGGTCATTCATGGAAACAAGGATTAAATGAAAAACAGAGGCCATCATCGGTTATGTCTACCCTAGCACCATCCAAGGAAGAGAAGGTCATAATCAGTCATCTTTGGCTATATCCCATCCCACTGGCAAGAACATTTTTAATATGAAAATGGATGCAAGAGAGTGGCTAATCATCAGACTTGTGATGTTTTGATCCTGTTGACAAAAATATTCTCACTGTAAAGTAGATGAATCAGGCTATCTTAGCTACTATTAAATATTTAATTCATCTAGTTCCTCTCGTTCTGATTCCAGAATGTGCAGGTCATGATGACCTCAAAGTTTCTCACTCCTCAATACTTATAGGATTTATTATAAATTATAATTGGCATTTTAGGGGCACCTGGGTGGCTCAGTCGTTAAATGTCTGCCTTTGGCTCAGCTCAGGGTCTCAGGGTCTCAGGGTCCTGGGATCGAGTGCCACATTGGGCTCCCCGTTTGGCAGGAAGCCTTCTTCTTCCTCTCCCACTCCCCCCTGCTTGTGTTCCCTCTCTCGCTATGTCTCTGTCAAACAAATAAATAAAATCTTTAAAAAACATAATTGGCATTTTAATTTTATGCCATCTTATGAATTTGGATAACTCATAAGGTAGCCTAAAAGTTTTATTCATCCATCTTATAAGCTGGGATAATATAAGTTTGGTTCTGAAAAATGCAATTGTTCTTGGTGAATTAGCAAGTTCAGGTTTCTTAGTTTGTAAAGTTGAATGCTAGACACCAGACTGTGGCACTTCCACCAAGAAAGCAAATACCACCCACTGAGGGTTTTTAGCAATTAGCCTTTCTTCTCATGTCTTATGTAAAGCATGCACCACACATAGCACTTTTCTTACTTGCATTTCTACTGTTCTTTCTATGTGGTCTTCAACATTAAGGAGGCTTCAACTGAAGGCAAAAGAACACCCAATTTTGAAAATAAAGGAACTGCAGGATTAGAAGGCCATCAATATAGACAATCCTTATAGGTCTTTTGGCTCTATTCTCTCCTCTGTGTTAGCTTTATCCTCATGGAGGTAGCAGAACTGATTATCAAATAGACACAGCAATATCAAGAGATGAAAAGACTAGGTCCTTCTTATAACTCTTTTTAAGAGGTATAAAACCTTTCCCAGAAACTTCCCAATGTACTTTCTTTCAAATTTCACTGGTCAGAATCTTATCATTTGTCTATGCCTAAATTTGCATTAAAAATGAGATCACTTTATGTGGCTTAGAATAATCAAGGTCCACCTTCCCAGGGTTAGAGATTCACCTGAATCTCTTGGGTTTACCCGAAGCCCTTGACCACAGTAGAAGGACAGATACCTAAGCAAAATCAGAGTTCTGCTACTAAAGGGAAAAATGTAGGGGTGCCTGGGTGGCTCAGTCATTAAGCGTCTGCCTTCAGCTCAGGTCATGATCCCAGGGTCCTGGGATCGAGCCCCACATCAGGCTTCCTGCTCAGTGGGAAGCCTGCTTGTGTTCCCTCTCTCACTGTGTCTCTCTCTGTCAAATAAATAAATCTTTAAAAAATAAAAAATAAAAATAAAATAAAATAAAATGGGAAAAATGTAAATATGGATGACAGGTAATGTGGCAGATGTCTACAAATATGGCCACAAACAATTTCTTGTATGTGATTATACTTCTCTCTACTTTCCCTCCATCAAGACTGACTTCGTGATGTGCTTTGACCAAGTGAATGTGATGAACAAATAGTCTGTGACTTAAGAATCCTGGGAGTTTCCTTTCTCACTCTTTTTCACCCTTTTGGCAGCATTACATTATAGCTGCCATGTAAATAAGCTTGGAAAGAACTTGTGGAGAAAGGTCTAGCCAGCCCCTTGTTGTTCTGGCCAGCCAAGCTGAGTGAAGCCATCTTCAGACATGTGAGTGAAACCAACTTAAATGTTCTAGTGCAAGCCAAGTTCATACTTGAATTTATCTGCATGAACGATCCCAGATAATACCACATGGACCGTAAGAACCACAAGGGGATGAACTCAGCCAATGCCCAGAACGTCGAGAAATAATAATGTTGATTTTTTTTTTTTAAGCTACCAAATCATAGTGGTGGTTTGTTTCATATCCTAATAGGTAACTGTCTTAGTCCATTTAAGCTGCCATAATGAACTGTCATAGCATGGATGGCTTATAAACCACAGAAATTTATCGCTTGTAGTTCTAAATGCTGGAAGTCCTAGATCAGAGTGCCAGTATTGTCAGGTAAGGGCCCTCTTCTGGGTTGCAAACTTCTTGTTGGATTCTCAAATGACAGAAGGGAGCAAGCAAGGGAGCTCTGTTAGGCCTCTTTTATAAGAGTACTGATCCCATTTTTGAGGACTCTGCTCTCATGACCTACTTACCTCCCAAAGGCCCACCTCCTAAAACCATCACCTGTCGGGGTTAGGTTACAACCAACGAATTTGTGAGTGGACTCATTCAGACCATGGCAGTAACCTTGCAAATGTCCACCATATTTCTGTATTCATAGGGGACTTACCTATGCTATCACTTTTTAATATATGTAGGTCTTATGTCTTTTTTTAAGGTAATATCACTAAGAACATTTAGTCATAAATTTAAAAATTTTTGGTAATGTCTTTCATTTCTCTCTGCCATGTTCTTTTAGATTTGTGCATATATTCAGGCTTAGATAAGAAAGCAAAATTATGTTTCTGGGGGAGTATATATGTTTCTGGGACTCTTTGCATTTGAGAACAGCTCAACTATGTTCCTTAGGACGAAATCTGAGTCAACCACAGCCCTGGACAAAAGAAGCCAGCAACATGTCTGTGCACAGGAAGCACTCACTCATTCTAAAATGCCAGTTGAACTGAAATTACCAAGATGCACTGCTACTTCTCTGCGCCCTTATTTCACCTTTGTGTGGACATGATGTGATAAATACCCTTATGTTGTCCTTGGGCAGTGTGACGGATACACACTCTTTTAAAAAAGGCATTTTGATGTTAGGGAGAGATTCCTGCTGATAAACAGCAATGACTTGTAAATTTAGGATAAGTCTTGCTAAGAAAGATAAATTTATGCAAATTTAGAAGCTATTCAGGTTTCTGCACCACCTCGTTAAGTTTCAGAATGAAAGATGGCCAAATAGACCTGGTTTATGAATTCAGAGGACTAGAAAGATGCTGGATACACCATCCTCTTTACAATTAGGCAGATCAAAATCTAAACCATTTACACAAACAGCACTCTCTCCTTTAGAGAATTCCAGAGAATGAACACCCTCCTTTCTCCATGTAACAAAAGGATTGTTAATGGAGACCCTATTCCAGTCCATGCCCATTTATCCAAACTTCCAGTGCAAACCCAGATACAATAAATGCACACACAGCACAGACTCTGATGAATTTAAGCCAAATCCTTAATGCCCTAATCTCATTTTATCTTTCCTGGACTTCATAAATAAAACAGCAATCTTCCCTACCTTCATATGCAACCTACCTGTAAAGAGGTCAGGAACAATGGAATTCTACTACAGTGAAAATGGTTACAGTCTAACACTGAGGACTTGTTATATAATCTTTTGTAAAATGCAAAATGTAAAATACCCACAAATGCAAAAGATTACCGACAAATGCAGCTCCTCTCTAAATCATTGAGTTATTATGTGATTTATAATCTTTCTGAAGCTCCTCTTCCATAGGGAGGCGATAAGGCTCAATTTAGCAGTAAGTGCCTTAAAGGTTAAAGTATGCAAGAAAACAGAATGGTTAAGTGGGGGGGGGAGGGGAAATTCTAGAATAGATTACTTCTTGTGCCATCCTGGGTCGCAAATCACAAAGTAAAGAACCAGAGGCATAAAACTCTTTTATAAAATTCACTGTAGCCATAGTCCTAGCAAGGGAGTTCCTTTTGTTAAAAGTCATTAATATATTCAGTTGAAATACTAATTAAATCATCAACTATCTTATTGAAAATGAAATCAGACCACTTATAGGTGGGCCATGTTTTTCATGATTTTAAGTTTCACTGTTCCATTTATCTGGGCCTATAAAATTAACACCCATTTCTTCATTAATCTTTCACATTTAATCATGTAGTTGAAAGTCACATTGCCTAAGAATTTGGAATAGCAAGAAGTAATTGTAATGATGTAATGGTAAGTGAAAAAAAAAATCCCAGAAACAAAAACCATCTGAGATATATATAGACAATATTTTAAAAACATGTATGTAGAAATAAAACTGGAGGGAAGTTCAGCCAAATGTAATAAGGGTTGCATATGGATGGGAGTATAGTATGTGTACATGCTTATGTATGTCTATGTTTTATCATTTTCTTTTAACTTTATTATATTTTTGAAAAAATTATAATAAAAAAACCTTTTTTTAATTTACATTTTTTATTATGTTATGTTAATCATCATACATGACATCATTAGTTTTTGATGTAGGGTTCCATGATTCACTGTTTGCGTATAACACCAAGTGCTCCGTTCAATACGTGCCCTCTTTAATATCCATCACCAGGCTAACCCAACCCCCTACCCCCTCCCTTCTAGAACCCTCAGTTTGTTTCTCAGAGTCCACAGTCTCTCACAAAACCTCTCTTCCTAGAGAGACAGATTAAGATAGATTTGTTGACAAAGGCTACAAACCCAAGAACCAAAAAAAGAAAAAAAAATGGAAAAGGAAAATTCACAGATTAAAAAAATTATTGGATTCTATACCCTGAAATCTAGAAAGATTTACTTAAATAACCTTAGAAGAAACTACAGAAAAAAGGAAAAATAACTTAGCCTGATTGATTTTTATCATTCTCTTTGCAGAAAAATCATCTTCATCAAGACTTCAAAAATCAATGCCAGAGCCCAGGCAGGTAGTAGGTGAGGCCATGGTGAGTATAGCCTTTGGGGTCAGATGGCCTCACACTCCTGGCTCTGCTACTTCCAAGGTTTTGATTATGTTCAAGACACTTTATCTTCTCTGAGGCTCAGTTTTCTCATCTGTTAAATAGGGGCAAGAATAGTGTTTGTCTCAGAAGGTTATTGTGAGAAGGCACCTGGGTGGCTCAGTTGGTTAAGCGACTGCCTTCAGTTCAGGTCATGATCCTGGAGTCCCAGGACTGAGTCCCACATCAGGCTCCCTGCTCAGCGGGGAGTCTGCTTCTCCCTCTGACCCTCCCCCCTCTTGTGCTATCTCATTCTCTCTCTCAAATAAATAAATAAAATCTTTAAAAAAAAAAAAAAGAAGGTTATTGTCAATATACGTAAGACACTTAATGGAATTTTTGCATAATATTACTATTACTATGCAAAATTACTATGTATCATCTTCCTGCATGATGAAGAGGATGCTCTTTGCAGCAGTTAAATTACAGGAGGGGAAAAAAAAATATCAAACATGTTTGAGTGACATATTTCATAGAATTCTAGGACATTTAAGCTTTTGAAGATAAATATATTGAATGCCTAATGCCATACCTAGCTTGTGAATTTTAGGGCAAATTTATAATATAATAGAGGTGTCTCTTTTATGGTCACTGTACTTCACAATGTTTTAAGGTTCCCTGGTAATAAACATAATTTTATGCTTCTTTTGTTTTCCAAACAGATTTTAAAGATCTTATTGATGTCCTGGTAAATATTTTACAATGGACTCTTTGAGGGGAAATACCAGCCTTGATTTGAAGTCTTTGCCAAGTTCCATGGAATAAATACTCCAATCATGGCCAGTTTCAACCTACCAATATGATGTCACTGAACCAGCACTTGGGAAGAAATATGCAGAACACCATTATTTAGTACTTCTAGCATAAAGACACAATAGACTTAACCCACCTTAATAATATAGATTATGGTAAAATGTAGTAAAAAATTAATAAGAAATGGGGTTTTGAGAATTTATTACTTTAGTTTTTAATATAACTAATTTAATTGTAAGTTTATATGATTTAGTTTTGAATAATGGCTATGTTTAACAATCAGCTCTCAAAATTCCCAAAAATTTAGCAACCAGCTCTCTTGAGCCACTATGGGCTGGCTGCAGCACATCATCCTGTGCTCGTTACTGTACAGGATATGAAAATGAATGACTAAAGAAATATTCAAGCATTTACTAAGTGCCCATTCTATGGAAATCATGTCCATGAACATTACTTCACTTGATATACATATGAGGTCAAAGCAGGTCATTATTCCATTTTATCATTATTCCATTTTACTGAAGAAGAAATTGAGGCCCAGAGAGGTTAACAAACCAACCAACGTCAGGGTAATGAAGGGATAGAACAGATATCACAAACTGAGTCTCTGAAAGGGAACAAGCAGGTAACTTGACAAACGGAAGCAAGCCAAGTTGGGTATAAAAATCTGAGCAACTGGAGGTAGGCAGGGGTTATGACCAGCAAAATTAACAGCTGGCATTTTTAAAACACTAAATGCCAAGCACTGTACTGAGTCTTCACATATATGAACTCATTTAATCTTCAAAACTATGAGGTGGGTATCTTATCTTCTTCACTGTCTAGATGAGGAAACTGAGGTTCAAAAAGTTGTCTAAAGCCCACATTCTGGTCCTCTATGAATGCCTCATTTAAAGGGAACAACTGCTAGTCAGCTTGGGTATGTTGTTATATAAAAATGTGGGTCCGTGTTACCAGACCTCCAATTTATCAAGAAAAAGATGAAAATCTGGACTTTCATGTGACATAGACTGACCTCTACTTAATTCTGGAAAATTCTGGGTCAACAGATCTTAAACTATTCCTTCCCTCCATTATTTTCTTTTTCTTATATGGATGTTGACCGTTCTATTTCTATCCACTATGACTGTTAACATCTTTTTTAATGACTTAACATTTTTTTTACTGACTATTAACATTTACATAAATACTTCCACCTCTTTCTCCATTCCTGATACATTCTAGAGTTCTTCAACTTCATCTTCTGGCTCGATTAAGAATTCTTTGGCTCTAACCATTCTGTAGTTCAACCCCATTGACCAATTTGGCACTTTACAGAAGTGGTTCTCAAACTTGAATGGCTCAGAATTACTTGGGAGTGTATCTTAATACACAGATGCCTGAGTCCCACTCCCAGAGTTTTTGATTCAGCAGATCTCGAGTGGATAAAAGAATCTGTATTTCTAACAAGTTTTTGGATACTGTTGATGTGGTTGGTCTGGGGATCACACTTCAGGAGCCACTGCTTTACCACAACTCTTCTATCTTTTATACTTCTTATTTATACTTTGATTTTCCTTATAACTGCTTGTTTCTGTTCCTTCTTATCAAACTCTGTCATATCACTTTGAGTATATTCACTTAACTTATTTTAAATTCTTGTTCTAATACATTAATTCTATGTTGTTTGCTTTAAGCTATTCAGGGAGTTTTGCTTTTCTGCTTTTCTTGTTCATATATGCTGTCTCTCTATACACACACATATACATTTTGATATTTCTATTTTAATATAAATACAAATACACACATATATACCATCTCTCCTGTAATCTCTTTCCCTGGGGAGTATCAACAGTGTATACCTAGAGGAGGGGCTAGGGCAGGCCCTGGCTTATGCCCCTCCTAGTGATTTTAGACAATGGATTGGGAGATGCATATCAGAAAAGAGCCTGAAGCCCTGGGATGGGCCACCACCACCTGCCCTCCTCTGCCACCAGGATCCATGCTCTCTTTTCCAAGGTGCTTGTAAACACGTGTCACCAAGGTATAGAGCGGGAGGAGGAGGAGGGAACAGGGGGAGAGAATGTTCAAAGTCTGTAGGTCTGATTGAGGATTGAGGGGGGTATTATCCATCCCTCACTTTAGCCCAGTTTACCCCAATCAAGATTACGATGATGAGTTGTCTGTCAGCTTAAAAAAAAAAAAGATTGTTTTTGGTAAGTAAGATTTTGGGTTTTTTGGTGATGGAAATATTTTAGTAGAATATTTGGAAAGGCTGCTTTAGGTGATGTGGTCTGAAATCAGAAGTCCAGATACTTAGGATTTTTTACTACTTTTTTTAAAAATTTGAAATCTGTACACTTTTGCATACCTAGGCTATTTAAAGAATCCAGGAAAACACTGACTATTCAACACTTTTTCATTAGAAAAAATGTTAATGGGGTTAAAACTTTTTAAGGACCAGTAAATTACTGCTCACTAATACAAATTTCTTATGCACATCCAGAATAAGGAAATCGGTGAATAGGGAATTCCTATTCATAAAGGTGACAGGATGTTATTCTGTCCAAGCCATATTCCACGAATATAAAGCTAATCAGTTAGTACCACTTCCTCTAACAATGAAGCAAGACAAAGGTAATTTGCTATCTTACAGGCTCATCCTGCTGTAGTAGTTTTGATGACTCCTGGGAAAGCACTGGAAGCTGCCTGCCATTTATTAATATAGAGTGCTGATGCACATTTGATTCCCGCATATGCTTGGGACATATAAATCCCAGAAATTCAGGAAGCACAATTTTCTAATGAAGAAATGTGAAATGCTGCCAGACATACCATAATAGCTAAGGCAATGGTGAATTCTCTGGGGCAAGTGCTCATGGAGCTACATGTTCTCTGTTTTAAACAGTTCCCTGATATATGATGCTTTCTCTACATGGAAGGCTATGTATGTTGTCTTTGTGGTAAACTGCAAAAAGAGCCAGAGATTCCTCCCTGCTCTATGTCCCCATCTTTTGCAATGACTTTGTGGCTCCTTCCATCAAAAGTTGGTGCCTTTCTTCAACCCTGAAACTGGCCTGGCCTCCTGACTTGGTTTGGCCAATGGAACAGTGGCCATTATGATGTATGCACTTATACATTTAAGGTTCTAGATTGTCTTGGGACCCCTTCCACCATGGGAACAAGACTTGGCCAGCCTGCTGGAGAATGATCAGCCATGCAGACGAGAACTGAGGTACCCCTAGTCAACAAGGCAACTAACTGATGCATAAATAAGCCCAACCAAGACCAGCCAAACCTCATCCAGATCAATAGCACCACCTTGCTGAGTCCCTAGCAAATTAGTGACCTGCAGAATTATGAGCTAAAAGAAAAGTGGTTGTTTGAAGTCACTGTGCTTGGAGTTACTTATTATACAGCAAAAACTAATGGGACAGAAAAATTAATATGGAGACAGAAATATGCCTGTGAGAAATTTTTGAGATTTTCCTCGTTAGGCAACTCCTGAGAGCTCTTAGTTCTTCCGAAAATACCATAAACGTATGTCAGTTAGAGTGACAGGTCTACGAGTGTAAGGACTGGATGTTTCTTTAACATATAGTACAAGGCATATGAAGGTCCTCTATAAGTATTTACTGAATGTGTATTTACATGTGAATCTGTGTGGATATAGTCTCTTCCACTACACTGTGTAGAAGTTTCCTAGTCTCATCCCCTGCCCCCTTTGATCTCCTTGAATTTAATATATCTGAGCATACCAGCCTAACTTCCAGCTGTCAGTACTGGCAACTCTACTTTAAGCCCATTCTTGCCTCCAAAACCTATTCTGCCCATGTGCAGGGAAGGCCAGAATCAGTGGTAATCAGTGCACCCCCAGAAGCGTCCCTCTATCAATGACTAAGGAATGTTGGAAGGTAAATATCCCATCTCCCTCAAAGGATAATTCCGAGGTGCATGTTCTACACTGTATCCCAGCATTCCCCAGGGTTTTAATTTCTAGTTGCCCAGTGTAACTTGCTTGATAATGTATCCTTTATCCTTCTTCCCCCGACCAGTATTTCCTGGGATCACCTTCCACATACATTATTTGCACTCTGAACTTTGCTTCTGGGAGAAACAAAACGAGACACATGGAGATGCCTAGAGCTTCAGGTTTGTTCTTTCCTATATTAAGGGAAAAGAAAGCTAATGAAGACTCCTTTATCTTCAGGAGACAGATGGGACCTTAGGCATCTGCTACACATGAAAAGGATACATGCCAAAAGTATAATGAAAGCATAGATAAATGCCCCTCTGTGATTCCAGAAAACCAACAATGCCAAGACTATTTTATAATTATGAAAAGTTTTAAAGAATCTTTGGTGGTAAAAAAGACACACTGATACTACTTAATGTTTTCTAAAGAATATATATCTCTTTATGAGAAACAAGAGGAAAGAATAAAACCCTGTCATGCACTAAGGCCAATGCAATAAAAGGAACTGATTTCTCAAAACAATTGTTTATAAGGTTCTTCAATTTATAATATACAGAACTTCAACACTTCTGTTTGGTGTTTTTGTTTATCTTAGGGTAGAAAGTTCATAATAGATCTCTGAGAATACACAGATAAGATACCATATATAATAAGAACAAAAACCAATTATAAAATTTGGTTAACTATAAAGAAATTTGATGTAAGACCTACTTTTTCCTTATCCCCCTATAAAAAAAATAGTCACCTGCCTTCTAACATCTTTAGTTTGTCCTATGACACTAAAGTCCTCGTATTTTTAACTGACCAGCTTCTGACACAAATTCAATATTTTAGTTACTTAAGAAAAAACCAACTGATCACTCTAACTTCATTGAAATTGCTAAATCTGATAATCCCTAAACTTCATGCAGAAATGGGAAAGTCAAGCTCGATTTCTACTTAGTAGTGTGCTTCATGGATCTACCCCTACTGGTTTGGACATACAGAATTGGAGTCAGGAGATGAGCTTTTGAAAGATCTTAACTCCGAGGTCTCAACTCTCAAATGGCATTATTTTTCATCAAATTGGCTTTAATTCATTATTACCAGCATGTGGGATGAATACACATTTCTTCCAAGGCATAAGCCCTTTATAAAATATAACTGGTGTCTGTATTATCTAATTTCCCCATCCTCAAGCCCAAACAGAATTCATTTTCTATGCTCACCTGAGGATATAATCACTTATTTTATATTGTTACCCAGCTCTTGCAAGTCTAGCCCTTACCCAATGACATTTAAAGGTACTTAATGGAAAGACATTATATACATTTTCAAAAGTGTCTCCTAACTGCAATGGTGAATGTTCTGTGGGAATTCAATTTTTTTTGAACTGAATTAAATGTTTTCCATAATTTCTTGGCCAAACATAAAATATGCATTAGCAGAAAAATTACATTGATATTAAAATACCAACAGCATCTGAAAGTATTAGCCTTATCACAATTTTTATTCCAGTGGCATTTGTTCTAATTACAACATTTTTCTATGTAATGAAAATACCAACCCCACTTCTAAAGTAACTCCAGCATAGCTGCCTTAACCATTGCTCCTTTAAAGCACACCAACCTTATGTTGATCAAATAAAGAGCTGTCCTCATGGACACGACAAAGCAGCATGAAAATTCCACTGAGAAATACAAGTCAGCTACCAAATGCTAGAAACCTTTGGTAAAGGTGAACAAATGTTATGAAGCTGTATAATTAAGTTTGGTCTGCCTATCAATTTCCTCTTCAAATTCTCCTGTGAAGTTTTCAATGTAAAGTGGAAATTCTCTGTTTTTATACATGTGTCTCAAAGGAACTTAGAAGGTGGAATGTTGAGAATAGGTGGGAGCTTCCTTCTGACATGTTTTGGAATTTCAAACTGCAAAAAGTATTATACTGGCATCATTATGTATTAGCATTAAGTCTCATTTAAAAAAATATAAAATTCACCACCTTAATAAGAATAATGACACTTCTAAGAAGAAGGTAATACTTCTCAAACAAAAAGCAAAATTATTATTGAAATATTCAAGTAACAAATACATAACTTACACATTCTTACACAAATATATTACACAAATAATTATAGAGCAAGCTAGCTTTTCCAGATTAAGAACTGTCCAGTAGTGTTCCCTTTATTCCCAGCACCTGAATTCTCTTTATTCAAGCCATTAAAATGTTAGTTTTATAATATTACCACAATATGAACAAACAATGATTGTATACTTATTAGGCACCAAACTTTAGTCTAAATATTCTATAACATTTTTAATGAACTTATATATGAACACCCTGGTGAGGAAGATACAATTATTTTTCTCAGTTCATATATGAGGAAATTAAGGCACAGAGAGGTTGAGTAATTGGCCCAAAGTCACTCAGCTGGTACATGATGGGAGTCTTGGGGATATAAAAGTTGGGAGTCAGATTCATGCATCAGGTCCATAAGCACTGCACAATTCAGAACCCGAGGTCTGAGATCCAGCTGAAAGCACAGAGCATACCCATGTGTAAACCAGCACAAGTCAGTAACATCCCTGAAATTCAGTCAACCCTGCATCTACAAATTGAGAGTAGGAACTCCAGGGCTCATCTTGCACTAACACAAGATAAACCTCTGTACACTTTCTGTGTACACTAAAAGCATGAGAATGTACACTGGCAACAGCCACTTCTCTGCCTTTGCATCCTTGAGAATATAGACTTGAACTGTCCAACATGGTAGCCACTGGCCACATGTGCTATTGACTACTGAAATGTGGTTAGTCTGATTGAGCTGTACTGTAAGTATAAACTACACACTAGATTTCAAAGACATATTACCAAAAAAAAGCTAAAATGCCCAATATTTTATATGAATTATATGCTGAAATGTAATTTTTAAAATATTAGGTTAAATAAAATATATTACTATAATTAGTATCTCCCATTTCTTTTGACTTTATTTTTAATTTAGTTACTACAAAATTTAAAATTGCATACGTGGCCCACATTATATTTCTATTGGGCAGTACTGGCTTAAAGGGTGAGGAGTGAAGCAGAGGAGGTTCTGATGTATAAATGTTACCACCATAGACAGATTTACTCATGCTAATTTAGTTCAAGATAAAGAGCATTTCTGGACTTAAGTTCTGAGCATTTTCTTTTTCAAAAATGGTTTTGTCTAATCCAATCAAGAAATGGGCAGAAGACATGAACAGACATTTTTCCAAAGAAGACATCCAAATGGCCAACAGACACATGAAAAAGTGCTCAACATCGCTCGGCATCAGGGAAATCCAAATCAAAACCTCAATGCTCAATGAGATACCACCTCATACCAGTCAGAATGGCTAAAATTAACAAGTCAGGAAACGACAGATGTTGGCGGGGATGCAGAGAAAGGAGAACCCTCCTACACTGTTGGTGGGAATGCAAGCTGGTGCAACCACTCTGGAAAACAGTATGGAGGTTCCTCAAAAAGTTGAAAATAGAGCTACCCTACGATCAGCAATCGCACTAGTGGGTATTTACCCCAAAGAGACAAATGTAGGGATCCGAAGGGGTACGTGCACCCCGATGTTTACAGCAGCAATGTCCACAATAGCCAAACCGTGGAAAGAGCCAAGATGTCCATCAACAGATGAATGGATAAAGAAGTGGTATATATATATAAAGAAGTGGTGTATGTATATATATATATATATATATATATATATATATATATATATATAATGGAATATTACACAGCCATCAAAAGGAATGAGGTCTTGCCATTTGCAATAACGTGGATGGAACTGGAGGGTGTTATGCTGAGTGAAATAAGTCAATCAGAGAAAGACATGTATCATATGACCTCACTGATATGAGGAATTCTTAATCTCAGGAAACAAACTGAGGGTTGCTGGAGTGGTGGGGGGTGGGAGGGATGGGGTGGCTGGGTGATAGACATTGGGGAGGGTATGTGCTATGGTGAGCGCTGTGAATTGTGCAAGACTGTTGAATCACAGATCTGCATCTCTGAAATAATGCAATATATGTTAAGAAAAAAAAAAGAAGAAGAAGAAGAAGATAGCAGGAGGAGAAGAATGAAGGGGGGGAAATTGGAGGGGGAGACGAACCGTGAGAGACGATGGACTCTGAAAAACAAACTCAGGTTTCTAGAGGGGAGGGGGTGGGGAGATGGGTTAGCCTGGTGATGGGTATTAAAGAGGGCATGTTCTGCGTGGAGCACTGGGTGTTATACACAAACAATGAATCATGGAACACTACATCAAAAACTAATGATGTAATGTATGGTGATTAATGTAACAATAAAAAAATTTAAGAAAAGAAATGGTTTTGTCATATGCTTACCTCTAAAAAGATCTGAGACAATATTAAGAAAATATACTGAGAAAGTATAAAAGTCACCAAGGCAATATTTTTCTTTTATTCTTTTCTTTTTTCCCCACTTCCTATCTCTCCCTCCCTTCCTCCCTTCTCTCTCCCTCTTTATCCATATAGGTGTAGCTCTGGGAAAAACCTGATTTATAGTCTGCCAATTTCCATGGTGTAAATACTCCCTCCACGACAGATTTTCAAGTACCAACCCAATGTCATGAAAGTTGGGAAGAAATATGTAGTACTGCACTGCTATATACTACTCCACCATACAGATAAATTAGATGTAAATAACCTCAAAAGCATATATAAAAAGAAAAGAAGTAGGAAGTGGTGAGTTATATGTATTTATTCTTTGTTTTTAATGTAATTGTAAGTTTGCATAATTTAATTTTTAATAAAAGCTGTGTTTAACATGTGACTTGCCAACCCCCGCCCAAAAAAATCCTAAACACTCAACAGTTGACTCTCTTGGGAGCCACTGCAAGCCTATAACTATTATGATATTTACTTGAAAATCACATGTAAAGGAACATCTCTTCCAAGACTCGTAAGAAATCCCCCAAACATTCTTACTCCCAATCATTCAACTATCCACAAAAGCACAGCCCCAGTTCACAGTTATCATATACAGAGATATGATACTGGAAGGAACAGAGCCAAGTTGTTTAAAGGAGTCTAATGTTATTAATCTCAGTCTCATATAATCCATCTCAGAGAGAAACAACAGAACACCCTTTAAGAGCTGCCAGGGAAGAGTCCTAGCATCCCTTTGTACTCTCTCAGGAAGTTCCTTCTTACAACTAACCTAAATCTCTTTTGCTGCAATAGGGGCCCATTCCTGTTTGCTCTGTGTTTAGCGAAGGTAAAAACAGCTGGTTACCATCCCCGGCATTATAACTCTTTATGTAAGGAAATGAAACACCCCAAACCAGCTTCCAAATCTGCTCAGCTGTAAAAACAGCCACTTCTTGAGCAAAAACAAACAATAAATTAAATGGAATTGGGAGCTGAGAAGTACTGCAATATTTCACTCCAGGGAAACACCTTGGGCCAGGTTATACCCTCGTCAGCACCTAGTGATCAAAGGCACATTTTCCCTGGAAATAAATTCAAGGAGTGAAACAGATGGAATTATTAATCAAGTTGCTGTTAGCATGTTGGGCCATTTTACAGAACATCCTTAAAGCAGGAGGCATCCTGGGCCTTATCTTGTAATAGGATTCTAAGATCTCGGCAAAACGCATGTTGCCCTGAATTCTGACACCTTGCTTACCATGTCCATTTTTATGAAAGTGAATGCAATAAATCAGAGTAGCTACAGAAGCTACACCTTAGGTGGTACACATGGGCCAATAGAAGTTAAAGTGCCAACCAATATATAAAACTATGCCACCCACATTTTCATGGCAAGGGTTCTTATCTCTCTGGAAGGAACTAAAAAGGAGAGGGGGAAAAGTCAATTCCCAGTGTAGGGCTGGCCTAGGTGGAAGCAAGGTGGGGGCATTTGGAAAAGAAAGGAAAGAAATAATAGCCCTAGTTCTAGTGGATTTCTGATAGTGTCCTAATACCTGGGAGAAAATGGAACTGTGAAGTTGCAAAACCAAGGATATTCAGGAGATCGGTTTGCTGTTTGCCGATTCTGCACTCCACAGTCTCTGATCACTGCCTTTGAGCCAGTGGCTGATGTTAATACCTGATTTACTTGCTTGTCCTCCAGCAGACATGGGTCTCTTTATTTTGTGTAGCCCAAAGGTGTCATTCCTTTTCCATCTCACCTCTCACCCTACTTCATCATTCCTTTTCAGCTTTGAGTTGGAAAGCCCAGATTTCAAAGCCAAATTCAGCTCAGAGTGCCACATTTGCCCTAGGGACATGTCAGATCCCCAGAAAGGAAGAATGGACTGAGTTTCTTTTGTTGAGGGTTGTTTCCTGCAACTGAAGCTCAGTGCTGCTTCCACCCAAGGAGCCTGAGAAATACTGTTATCCTGATCCACAGGTGACAACAGGTTTCACCTCCTCTGTGGACACCGGTTTGCCCTCCATTTCCTAAGGAAAGGCTGCCAATGTGCTAGGAGGAGGAAGACTGGAAACATCCTTCTCTAGGGCCACATAATTTAACACCTACCCAGCACGAGGCACATCTACCTATGATGAGCTGGTATGCCTGCAACAATTCCCACTAGAGCTCAAATGCATACCTTTCATGAGTTACAGCAGAAGTCAAAATATGGCAGCCCACACTCCAAATCCAGTCCACATGGATGTGTTGAGTGGTCTTCACAGTATCTTTTTCAAAATCTGAATTTGTTCAACAACATTTTAAAACTGGGAAATTCCACTTAGAAATCTACATTTCTAGTTTTTCCAGAGACTCTTGCCACACTATGCCACATTCCAACATGGCAACAAATGGTCACAACTGAGTGGGATTGCCCTCTCTAAACAGTATGTGCCACTGGTCCATCATAGTGCCCCCTGCTCCCCAGTATCAAGGTTATCCGTTGATATTTATCATTGAACTTGTTCTGTTAGGTCTCTGTTTCTAAACTTTCTTTAGTCTTAGGCTTTTCTTACATGCTGCTGACCCAAATATTTTAAGAAACAAGAGGCAAAGCTATGCCCTGTACAAAGAGTTACTATAAACAAGAACTTGATTTTGAAACTAAAGAGATTTTATAAGGCAGACAAAGAAAGGAAATGGCCTGAGAAAAGTGCTATTGCTTGGCAATTGGCCTTCTTGTTATCCTGTGGAGTAGGGAATGGCAGAATCTACTGATTGTGAAGATTTGAGGACTATACAAAGAAATAAACTCATGGACTTCTCAACAGTCGTCTTATGCCAGTCCAAAGATGGCCTTTAGCAGTTTTGTTTTATTCTTTTAGTATTTCTCTTCCACCATTATTACAATATAAATATGTTACAGAAAGTTTGGGAAAAAAGAAAAAGGTCCTCATTACAGTATCACTGCCCTGTCCCCTCTTCTTAAGCAACTACTGTTATGTTAATTGTGAATCCTTCTAGGAAATAGCCAGTCATTTACATACATTTATATCCATTGTTTTACATATGGAGCTGTAGTGTGCTCATATTTACTTAACAATATTAGCACATGTATTTTTTCATCCTTCTCTTTGAAAGTTATCTTTGTTGATTTGTAAAAATGATACACATCCCTCCAAAAGTGTGAGAAATAAATTTCTGTTGTTTAAAAGCCAAAAAAAAGATATATATCTATAGTAAATCACTCAAGTAATTAAAAAAGATAATAAAATTTCAAATTACTTAAAATCATTTCAACCAGAAATAATGGTTACTAACATTTGAAGATCTTCACCATAGATACCATTCTATGTATATATAAAGGCAGGAGGAGGGAGGGAGGGAGGGAGGAAAGGAAGGAAGAAAGGAACGAAGGAAGGAAGGAAGGAAGGAAGGAAGGAAGGAAGGAAGGAAGGAAGGAGGAAGGCAGGCAGGCCGGTCAACAGATTGATAAATCAATTTATAGATATACAGATAGGAAAATAGGATTATGTTATGACAGCATTTTGAAACAAAAGCTTTAATTATGATTTTCCTTTAATAATGAGGAAAAAGGGGTACCGGGGTGGCTCAGTCAGTTAAGCATCTCTTGATTTCAGCTCAGGTCATGTTCTCAGGGTTGTGAAATCGAGCTCTGTGTCAGGCTCTGCACTAGGTGTGGAGCCTGCTTAAGATTCCCTCTCCTCTGCCCCTCCCCCACTCTAAAAATAAATAAAAATGAAGATAAAGAAAGCCAAAGAACTATTTAACTTCAGAAAAATATTGTTTCTTCACAAAAATGAAGTGGTTTCTAAACTGTCTAAAAGAAACAACATGAAACATTGTGTTGGATAGTATCTATTGACTCTCTTTTTGTGAAAAACATGTAAAATAGCATTCCTAATTTTACTACATATGTTCTTTTTTATATTGGAGTTTCAGGACAGTTACCTTTTGTTCTGTGACAGCAATTCCAACAGTTAGTCCTTTTTATTTCTACATGTTAACAGTGCCAATGCCTATCACCAATCTTTTATCGTGGTTGCTTCGTTTCTAATTTTTAAATATTTCCTTTGACTTATTGACAAGATTAAAAAATTCAGTAGTTTGTTTGACCCTTTTTTTCCAAGAGGGGCTCTTGGTATTCTAGTATTTGAATTGTTGCATATTTGAAAATGTTCATGTGTTGACCTTATCCTTGAAGGACAACTTACTTGACCAGACCTATAATTCCCAGCTCACATATTTTTTTTCCCTCAGAATTCTGTGGACTTTGTTCTATTGTGTCTTCTGGCATTGAGTATTTTCTGTATAGATTTTTGCAGACAATCTGACGTCTCTCCACTTAGTGATTGCTTTTTTTGTCTAGATACTCATGAAGGTCTTTCCTTACATTTGTGTTTTAATAACTTCACTAGGATTTACCTTAGTGGTGATTATTATATCATTTTTGTTTTGGACATGTACCCATTACATCTGAAGGTTCAAGTCTCAGGGAAACTTTCAGGAAACTGAAGATGCAAAGATGTTAAGTGACTTGCTCACTATCACATGGCTAATAAATGGCAGGGTGTAGATTCAAATCCTGCTGTCTGATACCAGAACCCAAACCCTAGTCCCCGCAGCAGTTTATCCTGATGAAGAACTGTGCTGGATATTTTCTCTCTAAGCCAGGTAGTCACTGACTACACACAGTTTACTCCAAGGATGTCTGCATTTGGCTGGCACTGAGTATATAGACAGTCCCTTACCGTTTGCAAGTCACTGTCCAGAGAAAGGAGGACACAGTGGGTTTCAATCATTGTGGTACCGTATTCTTCTGAAGAAAAACGAAGCAGAGGGAAGAAATGGAAAGACAAAAGTAAAAGATCAAAAGGAAGCAGAAAAGAATTACCAGAGGGCGGGGCGCCTGGGTGGCTCAGTCATTAAGCGTCTGCCTTTAGCTCAGGTCATGATCCCAGGGTCCTGGGATCGAGCCCGCATGGGGCTCCCTGCTCTGCGGGAAGCCTGCTTCTCCCTCTCCCACTCCCCCTGCTTGTGTTCTCTCTCTCGCTGTGTCTCTCTCTGTCAAATAAATAAATAAAATCTTAAAAAATCTTAAAATCTTAAAAAATCTTAAAAATCTTAAAAAAAAAAAAAAGAATCACCA
>NW_027397091.1:3798510-3838604 GCF_003265705.2 Callorhinus ursinus | reverse complement strand
CAGGTGTCTGATAAGGTCAGCCCTCTAGCAAACTAGCATAGATGGCAATTCACAAGATGTGTCTGAGCAGCACTGACCAGGTTCCATACCCAGCTCTCTTTGACCTAATTGGTCAGAGGCCCTGAAATCTCCACTTTGAGAATTGTTCATTTGGGGTGACATTCTCTCTACAAAAGGCCACTTGTTATCAGAAAAGGATAAGCTTTTCACTAGCCTTTGACCTACTAAGAGAACACAGTAGATTCACAAAGTTGGAAGGAGCTTTAGAGAACAGTGAGTCTACCCTCTCATTTTTGAGGCAAAGCAGCTGGAGCTTGAGTTTTAGATTAGTGAACTGTGAAATTAGAAAGCCAGAGACACAGAGACATGGGATATAGTGGCCTGAACACTTAGGAGCATGACTAGAGGAATACCTGGAGCAGGGCAGTGGGTGTTGTGGGTGGCCTGCCCTTTTACTGGGCAGGCACAGGTATCTCCCAGCTACTGTAAGTGTTGGTTGCTATGGCTCACCCTCTGCCCTTCACTCCACCTTCTCTAGAAATTTGCTATGAACACAGGGAGCCACCCTGCCCAGGAGATTATGACCCCATCCAGGGCAGCCCAGAACTAATGACTGATTGAGAAAGGAATATAAAAGAATGTCCTTTCTTACATTAAGGTGGGACCATTTCTGTGGTATAACTCATAATCCTATGCTCCCCATGGATCAGGCTAAAGCCTGATTATAACTACATCACTTCTTTGCTTATTTCCTATCACTGCACCACCCTGATTCCCCTACTTTTCCTTCTTTTTAGAGCACTCCCTCAGTAAACTGTATGTAGCTGAACTTGTCTTGAACTTTGCTTCTAGGAAAGCCAACCTAAGACAAGCAGGACACTGACTGGGAAGAGGAGCAACTAAATTCTTGGCTTACTTAATAACTGGCCTGAAGGAGACTGTTCACAGAATAACCAAAGACTGCCCTATTCTCTCTTTTCCTCTCTCCAATGTTTCAGCCAGGAAAAGACCTACAGGGTCTGAAATTCATCCCTTAATACACTGTCATAGTAGGTGTGTGCTTAGGTCCAAAAAAGGGTTCAAACTTCTGTGTTTGGTGAGACAGTGACCATTCACTGAGTCTCCAGGACAACAGGTTTTAGGTGATGCCTCCAGTGTGAAGAATCCCAGGACCTTCTAGGGCTAAACATACAGCCCATTAGCCACACTGCCCCATCCAGTTTAGAGTAAAATGATTCATTCATCTCTGCTTTATTAATTAGTGCCCTGGATGGAAACTCTTCTACAAGTTGAGATGAGACACAGAACTGAAATACTTAGAGACAATAAGTATTTTATTTAGAAGTAAGACAATAACAGGGCCATGTTTGGGAACTGCAGGCTGGAGTTTTCTCTGTAAGTAAGAGGTGTCATTTCAAAGTTCAGGACTTGTCTTGTCCTGCCAAGTGATGAGATTAGCTTAAAGTTTTTCACTTTTTGCCTAGGGACAACTCACTGGGATTATCATCTTCCTCCTCCACTTCTTCCCTCCTCAGGAATCCTTCAGTTATACCCCTTCACCCAAGACACCCCTGTGATGCTGCTATATCCTTGTCAAATCAGTTCAGTGTGGTAAGCCAGGAGACACAATTAGTTCTCAAAAACAAGGGCTAAAGAGAACCAAATGATCCAACAAACATCAATCGGTGCCAGCCAAGGAGAATTACACAATGTCCTTTAAAATCTGTTGCTTCATCTTCAGTTGCTACCTTTGCTCAAAGGGGAAGCTACCTGGAGCAGTTTGATTGGCATTCTTAACTTATTACTATTATTAAAGATTCAATGAATGTTTTAACAGCAGACACTCTGACTCCAGACATTAAAACTAAAGATCACCATTGATTCAAGACATGAATATAATACTGACCCTCTTTCTTTTTGGCTATCAAGAATAAACATTAGTGAAATATAAGGTAGAGAAAGCTGGAGCAATGGCCTGAAAGCCAACCTAAAGTCAAATAGCCGTGCTCTAGCAGTCAGCAGGGGCAAGCATTCACGTCAAATCAGGGGCAGATCAGCAGCACGCTGTACTGCCCTGACAAAGAATCCCCAAGCCTCAATGGCTGAAAACAATAAGGGGTTATTTGTTGTGCAAGCTCTCCGTCTATTGCAAGTGAGCTGGGGACCCAAGCGAATAGGAACAGTCTCTAATCACTATGGCAGAGAATAAAAAATTACTCTGAAAACGAATTACTCAGGTTGGAAGGGACACATGTCACTTTTATTCACAACTCAATGGCCAGAACTGGTCTCAAGGATGGCTAGACATATTCAGGCAGGAAATCTAGTGGCTCTACCAGAACTGCATTGTGACTCTTAGACTAGCCCCAAAACAAATCTATTCATCTAAAGAATCTCTTACCATCGAATTGTACTCCACTCACAAGCACTGATGAAATCCCTATGATGTGCCCAGGACTATGCTACATATAATATAGGTCACAGAATATGCTTAAACATTTTATCTGTCTTCTGAAAGGTCCTAATATAATTGGAAGATGAATCAAGAAAAAAACTTAAAAACTTTTAAAGGAAAACAATAAAAATAACACAAAGTAGGGCAAAATTATATGCCAAATCATGTGATACACAAATCAAACTTACCACATTGCTCCTTTTTCTCTACCTGCACACAGAAAACTTGATCTGCTGCATCAGTACTACATCCAACAGAAATACAATGCAAACCACCTTTGTAATTCTAAATTCTCTAATAGCCACTTTACAAAAAGCAAAAAGAACAAGTGAAATAAAATTTAATCATACCTTTTATTTAAACCAATATATCTAAAATATTATTTCAACATGTAATAAACATTAAAATTACTAACGAGAGGCTTTATATCCTTTCTACACATTAAATCTTCAAAAATCCAGTGTACATTCTATACTTACAGCATATCTGAGTTCAGACTAGCCCTCCAGTGCTCATGAAACTAATGGCTATTGTGTTGGACAGAGCAGTCCTATACAACAACCAACATTAACATACATACTGCTAACCTGTGTGGCCAAGGCTTTTTTCCTAAACTGCTGGCACATGCCTGAAGATTTTTCTGGACGTTTAAAATGATGGCTTTTCTGGGCACCTGGGTGGCTCAGTTGGTTAAGCGACTGCCTTCGGCTCAGGTCATGATCCTGGAGTCCCAGGATCGAGTCCCACATCCGGTTCCCTGCTCAGCAGGGAGTCTGCTTCTCCCTCTGACCCTCCCCCTCTCATACTCTCTCTCTCTCAAATGGATAAATAAAATCTTAAAAAAAAATTTTTTTTTAATGATGGCTTTTCTTTATGGCCTGTATTAAAGTAACTTAAAGCAGTTAGGACTGCATAGAGTGTACCAGGAAGGGAACACTCATCCACCCAAAGTTAAGGAATTTAAGCAACAAAATAAAAACATGTTCTACCAGGGCTGCAGGGAAGGGGTTTAGGGGAAGGGGTTAAGAAGAGGGGCAGGAGTGTTGAGGATGTGCCTAATAAAAAGCTGCTTGTTGAGACTTGTGGGAGTGTAGCCCTTTTCTTAAAAGGTTAAACAAAAAGCAGAACCACTGTATTTCAGCAGACTAATTACTAGAAGTGACTTTGACCTTTTCCGTTCCTGGAGATTTATGCTAGAACATTTTCCTTTGACATGGTGCAGGGCTCTTTGAATGAGTGTGATCAGGTGTGCTTGTAGGGGAACTCTTTTTTTTTTTTTTTTTTTTTTTTTGCATAAAGGCATGTCTGTGCTTCCCAACTGTACTCAGAAGAGTCATGCGATGGAAGACCCAATACCAGGGTGCTGTCTGTCAATTCCTTTGCAGCAGCCTCACCCTTCTGAGAACCGCATTTACCTATACAGTTGAGGAAACACAGAAAGAGACCATTTCACAACGGAAACTTCTGTTGACAGTGAGGGCTGTGGAAACTGAGCCTTGAAAATTCTACCAGAGGCCAGTTAACCTAATAAAGCTCTTGACATTAATAGGTTTAGCTGGTGGGAAAGTTTGAAATACCTTCTTAAAGCCAACAGGGTCCCTGGGTGAGCTATACTCTTTCAGGTGGTTTTTGCTTTGGGCCCTAACATGCCAATTTCACACTAGATGGCCCATGGCTTCAGGACAGTCATTTATCCTTCAGTTCTGGTTAATTCTGATAGGCTCACCCTTCCAAGCCAGGTGGACAAATTCACTGACCTTAGCTGTTGACTGGCTTGGTTTCATTAGTGCTAATGAAGTAAAAGTATCTTGGGGCGCCTTGGTGGCTCAGTCGTTAAGCGTCTGCCTTCAGCTCAGGTCATGATCCCAAGGGTCCTGGGATGGAGTCCCGCATCGGGCTCCCTGCTCCGCAGGAAGGCTGCTTCTCCCTCTCCCACTGCCCCTGCTTGTGTTCCTGCCCTCGCTCTCTCTCTCTCTCTCTCTGTGTTAAATAAATGAAAATCTTTAAAAAAAAAAAAAAAGTATCTCTATAATATCCGAGTGGATTTGTTAACCGACTGATTCTAGTTGCCTTAAAATGCTTGCCAAACAAAAGAGGGGAATCGGGTAGAGACAGGTCAATAGACCCAAATACTTTTTCACTTCCAGATATACAAGTTGAAAGGTAAATCCTGTTTTGTAAATGGGTCATGGGTGCCTCTTTATAATCAAAGTTCTTGCTTGCATCTGCCACTACAGATGCCAGACCTTCTTTTCTCTAAAAATTGTCCCTTTCAGATGGAGCCAGCAAATCTTATTTTACTGTAATGTACGTATAAATCATTGGTCAGTCTTGACCCTTATAGCCACCTTCTGAAACCTAGACTCAGGTTAATTGGTTTGTATTAATAACCTTGCTTAGCTATAATGAGAAAGATGAAAAATATTTATTTTGGAAACTCAGTTGGTGTTAGAGGTCACCAGACCAACCTAGCGGTTGGACTGATGGAAAATATTGGTGATTTAGGATTCTTTTGACTTCCTTACTTTTATTACCTATTTACCCACTTATTTTACTGAAATTCTGGGGTTGAACACAGGGCAGTAGCTTCTTTGTTAATTATCCACTCGTAAAGGGCAATCAAACCTGATGATAGAAAAAAAGTAGCAACGTCCTTTTCTGATTTTGACATTCAACATATCCAAGCTTTTGCAAAGACAAATGGAAGCAATGTTACTTTGCTACTAGTTCCATTTTTTAGATCCACTCCTAAGAAGCTACTGAAAAGAAACTCTTAATCCAAACAAGAATGGAACAATGATGTCTACACCCCCCCAGCCAGGGATAAGCAGAGCATATGGCTATTTATAATACGGACAACTGACAGCAAGGGCTTTAAAAAATGCTTTCTCTCCTGTTGTCAGTTTTGGAATGGAGTTGGAGGCAAGCAAAGTCCTGATAACATTGGTGTATTGTTCCTGCAGGTCCTAACCTCAGCAGGCCACATCAGTATCTTCTGTCTGAAGAAGTCGCTCTCTTTTCATCAAACACATTCCAGAAGTCAGCAGTAAAAGCACTGATGGGGGAGAGCAGATTGATCCATTAACTCTCACCCAGTTCCTTGGCTGAACCCTACTTCACATTCCAGTTATAAAGATTTGGTGAGTTATCAAACAGGAAACAAGCTCTGAAAGGAACTGCATTTTCAGAGGTTCCGGCCAAGGCTCTTTCTTGTTGTCTGCGTATCCTGGAGAGGATGAGAGAGGAGACTCTCTTCCCTAAAACTTCTCTAGACTTCTCCATTTCTGTGTGCCTAAACTGTGTGGGGACCTTCTGAAATGCATTTTCTATGTACTGGTAGAGCCTAAGAGTCTGTATTTCTGAACTCCCAGGTAATACTAATGCTTCTTTCTGGTCCTTGGGCCACATTTTGAGTAGTAAGGAGCTAAAAAATGCTTTGGGAACCTGACTGAAGTCAAGATAGCCGCATTTCCACTCATGTGAGCTTTGGCTTCAAAAGTTATCCAACAATGCATCTTATGTGCTTGCCCAGTGACATCGGGTCGGATGCAGTGTGAATGAACACATAAGAAACCATTAAGTGGGTGGTTATCCAAACACCTACCACTCAGTGTTGTGATGAACCACACACTCCAGCTTTAATCCCCACAGTCTCAATGAGAGGGAAGAATCCAGGCAAGAAAAGTGTGTCTCCAAGGTGAGAAGACAGACAGAGGAAGAGAACTTTCCTACTAGCTGTATTCAATTCAAAGCTTAAAGAGGAATGGTGATTATTTCCCTTTGGCTAAGCTCTGCTCCAGGGTGACTTTAAAGCTCAGGAGGCATTACAGGTCGATTTAAGTGGACATCCCTACTGGGGTGTAGCCTTTTAAGGCACCATTCCATGTGACTAAAATGAAGATCAAGGTTGTGATTCAAAGCACAAAAAGTCCTGCCTTAACAGATTCAAACTTGTGGCAAGTTGTACCTTTTCACATAGCCCAGGTTTAGCTTCTCTCTCAACTGAAGGGCCTGGGGTGACAGCAGAATTTAATTTTAGTTTTCTCCAAGTCAAGTGACCTCCCTACCCAGAAGTAAACTCTCTGAGAAGGTTTGCTATCAGGCAGAACAGCCATGTCATTGTGGACATCATACTTCCCTTCTACAAATTTCATCTTCTTTTCTGTAAAATTGGAACGATGAAAACCTATCAGCACTGCTCTGAGTCCTAAGTAAACTAATGGATAGATCAAGTATGTACACAAATTAAATAATAAATTAAATAAGCCAATAAATGCACCTGTCCTGCCAATTGTGGAAAAAAAGTAGGACATCTTTATCTCCAGAGAAGCTCAAATCCTGTGTGTAAGTCCATTGCTACTAGGAGTAGAGCAAGCATTAAAAATACTGAAGGATTTCCTTCAGTGGCTAATTTGATGGCTAGGACATATTTTAGGAGAGAGAAAACCATAATTTAAAGTATCCTGACATCAATAAATATTTCCTTAGCATTTAGCTGTAAAAGCTCTGAATCCTCCATCTGTTCAGAAATTTCTAATTTCAAAAATAATACGGTGCTTCAAGAGTTTGTGAATCCATACGAATGTCAGGAAGACCAAGGGCCACTACAGTTTTCCACACTTAGGGAAAAGTGTACACTACTCTTGTTTCTTTGTGGAACAAAGAAAGAAGACAAGTTGATCTCCATTACCCCTTCAGCACCGTGTCCCTTAATTATATTTGGAAGATTCTCAGAAAGAGCACTAGTTCTGATCATGGGGTGAGACAGGCATTGGGGTGGGCCACTGCCCAGCTACCCAGATAACACCTTCCATGTTCACTTGGCTGCATTCCTAAATAACTACAATGCACATCCATTGCAACCACTGTTTTCAAGCTCAAAAGATCTTGGGAATCATAAAGAATTGGACTGAGTTTATTGCTAAATGATTGCTGAGGTGGGTAGTAATTCCTCAAAATAAGTTCCAGATAAGCACTGAATTGAAAATCAATTTCTCTTTTCTATTCACCTCTACTCTGGCCTAAACACAAATGCCTCATGTAGATGTTCTACTCCCACCCCTTTCCCCTACCCTTACAGAGGCTCCATTCTTCTCCTTTTACTCTTCTACGCCCATTCCAGACTTCCTGCACTGAAAGGACCAGGGAGGGCGACATCTAGTTGTCTAGGAAAAAGGCCACTAAGACAATGTGCAAGTAAACATCTTAAAATAACAATAGCTTTGCCTGTCTTCCACCTAACCAGTCTCCTTACTTCCACTCCATTCCATCCTCCACTGTGAGGCCAGAATGATATTTTCAAGAAGCAATGCTGATTGTGTCACTCTCCTATTTAAAACCCTTCACTGGCACCCTGCTGACCCTGAAATAAAGTCTGAATGGCACACAAAGTTCTTTATGATCTGGCTTCTGTTTATCTTCCCAGCCTTGTCTCTCAAACACTTCCCACCCCTGCTAGTACCCAATTCTCCACTGGTAAGCTCAGATGCACTCTGACCTGCCTTCAAACACACACACACACACACACACACACACACACACACACACACACTGCCACTTGTTATAGTCTTTCCTGTCCTGCCCCTCTCCCCCAACATGGACTTACCCTGTGGTTAATTCTAACTCATTATTAAGTTGTCTACTTGAACATCACTTCCTGAGATCAGTGCCTCTCCTATGTATTTCTGAAGGTGACCAGCACTGCTTGCTAACTGTACACTCCCTTTCTAAGCTACCCTTTCATTCACTATTATATTCTCAGCATCTAGAATGCTATATGTTACATAATAAGGGCTCTGCAAATATTTGCTGAATGAATGAGTGAAGTACTTTCTATATACTAGAGCAGAGGATCCCAAAATATGGTCCACAGACCAACAGTATCAGCCTCACTTGGATACTTAGAGCTGCAAATTCTTAGGACACCCTGAAGATCTACTGAATCAGAAATTTTGGAGGTAGGGTCCAACACTATTTTAGCAGACTCTCCTATGATTCTGAGGCATGCTTACATTGGGAAACCACTGTCTTAGAGCAGTGATACTCATCTCCAACTGCAGAGATGAATAAATGATATTATTTTATAATTATCTGGGATTTTTTTTAATGCTTCAACTATCCCCCCTAGAGTTTTTTATTCAATTAGGTTAATGTGGATTCTACAGTACTTTTTTAAAGCTCACCAAGTGATACTGATACGTATCTGGGGTTGAGAATCACTCTCCTTGACTTTACATTTCCTATCTCTAGTCCTACCACAAACACATAAAATTACTGATAAAATGGGCATTGATTTAGTGCCACCCCACCAGTGCCTCTAGCCTCCCCCTGGACAATGTGGTAAGGATGCATCAGATCCAGCCTAGCAGCCAAAATCTCATTATTCCAAGTGTGGTCCCTGGAACAAAGTTTGCATCCCCCCCCCAACCCGCCGAGGGTAGCTTGTTGGAAACTAAAAACCTCAAGCTCCACCCAGACCTGCTATATCAGAATCTGTATTTTAATAAGATCCCCAGATGATCTGTGTCCACATTAGAGTTTGACAGACACCAGCCTAGGAGAGAGAGCATTGAGCATGGTTTTACAGAGTACAGCAGTAAAATCATTTCTTGAGGTCTTTTTATAGTTCAGGTATGTAGCAGCATATAGTCAAAGGTATTCTGCCATTAGACTTTTCAATAAAACTTCTTGTCAGGGCCAGAAATTAACTCTCAAGGTCAAATGGCTTCCTTGGTTAATAGCATAGAAAGGACTTCAGGCGTCTTGGCTTCTGTTGACTGTCGGGTAGGTTATTTCTACATAAAAGTGTTTGAAAACTAGGCCATCTAAAAAGACCCACACATACATAACTCAAAATAATGAATTACGGGTGCTTATAATCCAGTCACATATACTGAGTCCTTGCTATGGGCCAGGCATCATGCTAAGTACTCAACACATATTAATTTATTTAATCTTCCCTACAAGCTCATGAAGCAGGTGCTGTTAATTATCCCCATTATGGAAATGAAGGAAGCAGAGGCATGGAAAGTCAGGCACAGCTTAGGAGTATGACCCAGAACTGAAACCCAAACCCATCTTTCTCTGGAACCTGTGTTATTAACCACAACACTATGTTCAACAGTTACTCTAAAGGAGAAGGAACAATGACCCCAAACAACTGTTTTTTTAAACATTAGTTTAAAAGCCCCTGACTGTTCCTCCTACAATTAGAAGAGCCAGAATTAAATAGAATGGTTGCCATGCCAACCCACAGAAGTCAAATATAACCAGGCAGCAAATTAGAGTAAACATTTAGGAATCCCTTGCATGTGGCACACGACTCCACCCACCCTTCTTGGCACAAGCCAGGATGTTGATTATATGGATCCCGCTGGCATTTCATGTCCTCATGCAAGTCATACAGAGTATCCTCCTTACTGCTGAATGTGAACATGACCAGACTTATTTGAGTAATTTGGCACATTATGGTGATGACTCAATAGTGCAGACAAGGGCAAGAGCCCCAGCTTATGCATTCCTCCATCCCCCTTACCTTTTTAATTCAATCACCCCATGTAAATGGACCCAAACAAGATGATTGGCATGATGGTCAGAGCTGAAGATCAGTTCCTAAGGACTAGGATTTCTTGAGGATAAAAGTAACCAAATGGCCTGGAGCCATTAACTGCAACTGGTTAATAAGCTCTGGGAAATGTATCTTATCTAAACAGTTTTTGCCATGGTAAGATAAAACAGAGAAGGGAGGAGAAGGAAACTAGGTGTCTATATTTGGAGCAGAATTTATGCCCCACATACGCCAGTCAATCAGTTTGGCTCATCTCTTCTGGCATTCCATTCTACTGACTGTCCCCCATTAACACAGCGGGGTTTTCACACGTTAACCTAATTTGTAGGCATGGGAGTTTCCCGTGAAAATTCCCTGAGCGCAGGTCAGAGGTGGAAGCCTCTGACCCGTGAACATTTATATGGTCCTTCTTTGTACTGGATCAGAAACACTAGTGTTGCCAGGCAGCCTCTGACCAGAGAACTGCTGGGCCGTGGTCACGGGGCCTCAGCTGATGTATATGCATAGAGTAACTCTAAGACATTTCATATCAGAGTTTGCGGCCCTGGGAGCATATTCTTAACTCAGAACCTATTATTATCAATGCCTCCAATTCACTCTCTAATTCACAACTTGCTTTGAAATAACTAAAAGGATCATTCATAACTTCATAAACATTATTACTAAAAGAAACTTAGAAATAATCTTATCTTAGTTCTTTGTTTTTTATAAATGAAGAAATTAGGGTCCAAATTACTTGACAATTTTCCAATTTTATGTAATAAATGGCAGAGCCAAGGGTAGAATTTGGGGCTTCTGACTTCCATGCCAAGTGCGAGTTCTACCACTGGGTTAGATCAAATCTAGCTGTTCAGAATCATCTAAAGATCATTTAAAGATACAGATCTCCTGGCCACATTTCCAGAGATGCCAATTTAGTAGAAATCTGGACAAAGCCCAGGAATCTGAATATTTTGATTCATGCTCAGGAATGGGCTAGAGTATGCAAAGTAAGTTTCAGAATCAGGATTTTCCTAAGTGTATGAACAAAAATCACTAAATATTCTTATATCTTTGGGTTATCTGCACTTATGATTATCTCTAATCAACCAAGGCTTCCTACATGTTGACCTTCCCGAGAGTGAATTTTTCTTTTTATCAGAACATCCATGTGATCAAAATAGGGCCATTTCTGTGCTCATAAGCTCAGAAAAGTAAAAGGACTATCTAAAATCCCATAGTTAACCAGTGATAAACCTAGATTTGGATCAAGATATTCTGCATGTACTTTTGTCCTCCTGATTTATAGGAAATTAGGATGCAAACACAAAACTGATGACAGAAAAAAAAATCTCGGAGCCCCAGTGCATGAATACTCCACAGCTCTGGGGACTTTCCTCTTAGCCCCCTTTCCCCTTCCTCTCCTCTCCTCCCACAGGATGCTGAAGATGCCACGGGGCATTCATACTAACTTTACTTATTGGAAGACCATGCCTTAAAAATGACCCACTGGTCAATGTAGGTGGGTTAGGTAAAGGTGACCACCACCACTCACTGATCGCCAAAAACTACATAATTTCAGTCAGTTTTGAAAGTCCTGGAGACCACACTCATAATATCTTTAATGTAAAATCTTTAGTCATTTATTTCTACATTTGTTTTATGTGATAAACCAAGCAGAGTGAAATGTTTGATAATGGAAGCATCTTAAAAGCAGAAGATTACACAATTCAGTAGTGTTTGTTATGAAGAATATCTTGGGATAGACCGGGATTTGGGGGGAGGTCCTAGATTCCCATCTCTGTACAGGGACTTTCCTCTGTTCCATCTCCTTGGTCTTTAGGAATTCTTTCAGAAAGAGATCAGGAACACATTAACACCTAGGAATTAGGGACTGATGACAGACTGGAAGGCAACAGCCCTTAGCCTAGCTTCGAGTCATGGATGAATATTCCATTACCATTTCATTTCTGACTTCCCTTTCTTTTTTTCCACTTTGGGACCCTGTCACCATTTACTAGCATCTTAGCCAGGAGTTAAAACCTCATCTAGCAAATCTATTTGTTTTGTTTTTTTCTGGTTTGGGGATCTATGGAGTTCTGCAGACCCCAACTATTCATACAGAGTTCCAAGGGTCAGAACAGATGACTAAAACTAATCCAGTCAATGCATTCCCTTCCCCAGCAAGAGTGACTGGTCCAAAGTCCTGCACCTAGGACAGGCCAATCAGAGTTAATCACAGGGCTCTTTTTTGGAGAGGCAAGGGAAATGTGAAATTCTGGAGCCAAATGCCTTCTCTTCTGTGCTGTGAACAGAATAACGAGGCATGTAAAGCTTCCAGAGCTGCTGGGCTCCACACTGGGGCCACAGGAGAGGCAGAACTCATTTGCATTTGGCTTGGTAGGAATTTTAACTTTCAAAAACTCTTCATTTTAGCCTATTTGCATTATCATATTTATTCTTTTTGTCTTTCTCTTTTCCTCTTTTTGACATCTATCTATCTAAATTATCATATTTATTCTTTTTGTCTGTCTCTCTTTTCCTTTTTTTGATATCTAAGCTGTAGATATGATGCCCCTTGACCCTAAAGCCTTCATCATGTGTCTATGAAAAAGGACATTCTTATTTTCATACATAACTGTCCAAATAATACCTTTTAGAGATACTTCATTTTTTCTGTTAATGGAACTCACTGTGTTTGTGCATATTGCGTGGAAGTTCTAGGTATAGTCTTTGTGCATATTTTGATTATCAGCAGAATATACGGTTTGTAAAAGTAGGCATATACTTATAATATATTATGTTATTACGTGAGGAAGAGAGAGGATAACGAATAGTTTTGGAAAAAATGCAGTCTGACAGCCTATTCCCTACATTCCCCCCAAATACTGACAAACGGAGGAAGACCAGGAATTCTGACTCCTATCTTAAGATGGGTGTGACACATATTTACATGCATATAATCAAAAAGCAGCTATATTTCACTGTACTCCCCAGTGAAAGGGACAGGATCAAAACATTAGAAACGGGTTTTAGAACCAAAAGGAGAGATCGGTAAGAACGATGGAACGGTGGCAACAACATAATAGCTGAGTGGTAAAGTTCTAAAAGGTGTGGACTAGGAGTCAAGAAGCCAGGACACTTGTCCTAGCCGGGCTACTCTCCATGAATGATCTTTGGTGAGATGCCCTCACTCTCTGGAGTACAGTTTCTTTATCTATCAACCAAGGCAGTTGGACCAGATGCTCTGTAATGCCCCTTCCTGCTCCATGGGTCTCTGGAAAGTTCCCATCTACATCAACCAAACTCTCATCAAATGCCAGACTGAGCAGCAGTTCAGAGAAAGGGACAATTAACACATAGGGCAACACTGGGAGGTCCCCTCTGACAGCCAGGGGTGGGAGGTAGACTCACGAGGAAGAGGAAGGAATCTGGCAAGTGGAGGGAGAAATAGTACATGCTAAAAGGGAAAGCAGTCCAAGTGAATGCACAGTCTCAGAACTGAACACAGAATGTTATTGAAACAGACCTGCCTGAATAGTCTCAAAGTGAGAGTTGAGGCCTGAGTGGACAGACACTTCATGTGCAACAATCAGCCTCTCTATTGTGGCTACTTTTCGGACCATGAACACTTTCACTGATTCACTCTGCAATGATGAATATGTATATAAAAGAGTCAATGGATACTATATACCTGGTAGCTTCCAATGGTTTCATGAGAAATATTTTTACTCCATTTTGTGCTTATTATCTATATGGAAAGTTGCCTTATCTGTACATACCAGCATCCCCACCCCCCACCTGAATTATCTGTCTTCTCACAGATAAAGAATACAGCACTGTTCAGACAATTCTGGCTTGTGCATTGAGTATTACTGCTACTGGTGGTTGGTTTTCTTGGCAGTGGAGATTATGCCCTTTGTTGAAAACTGATCACAGGTACATTAGCTCCTTTAATTTTCATTAGTTCTTTAGGAAGAGCTATTATTTTCCCAATTTTACACATGGTAAAACTGGGCTCAAAAAGAGTTTATAAACTTGCCTAGAGCTGGGATACAGATTTAAAATTATGCTTTTAACTTCTGTGTTGACTTATCCACAATATTTTCCTTGATCTTTGTAAATAATGCTTCTTTGCTGAGATAGATGGGGCTTAGGAAGTGAGAAAAGAATCAGCTGTCTTCCAGAATCCCTCCCCCAAGCAGGCCTGTCTAGCACTAATCAGACTGTTGATATCAACTTCAAATACTATGAGCATGATTTATACAGGCAAAAAAAGGTGATAATTAGAAAATGTCAATGAGCTGGTTACAAATGTTGCCAGCTAAACAATATTATGAAAACCATTACTGAAAACTATTTGCAAGTAGTTTGAGATGCCTTGACATGGATTTGGGACTTTGTATATATTTGGGACCAGAAAGGTTATTTTTATGTATCTTGGCAATAAAAAAGAGAGAGAGAGAGAGATTCAAATGCATTTTACACATAGATCATGAACCAAGGTTATGTATGGGCAGCAGAAAGTATGAAGAAAAGGAAATTACCTAAAGGGGATGGGTGATAAATTCCACATGCCCCCTGGGGTAGTGTTTGAATGAGTATTATTTAATGGTAGTACTGGTTATGGGCATGTGTGTACTTGGAGAATGTGCATGTGTGTGCATACACTTTGAGGGCTTTTTTTTTTTTTAATGTTTCATATCCTTTGTAGTGTTTTAAACTTCTACAGACTTAATGGAAGAAGATTATTAAGTCTGCGTGTATTTTGGGGAAGAGTTGTAAATTGTTGGTGATGGTTGTAAAGTTTGTTCTTGCTTGTAAACAGGGTTCCCTTTCTTTTTTTTCCCTCTTTCTCTCTCCCTCCCCTCCTATCTTCCCCCCTTCCTTCCTTCCTTTTGATTCACTTTCCAAGGTGGTGAATTCTATTCAGTGGAAAATAAAAGTGACCAGAACGTGGTCTGCAGTAATGCCCCAAAGTAAAGGGCCATTCAGTCTTTCAGAAACATCAGACCAAATCCAGAGATGATAAAAGAATTCAAAGATTGCATTTTATTTTTAATCCAACCAGGAGATTTCATTACCTCCCTAATGGAATATTCTATTGTAATTAGAAGACGTGGGAATCTTACACTTATGTCTTCAATATAAAGAAAGTCAACTTCAAAATACCCATTACTGAGTTTTTAAAAATTTAATTTCTATTAACCAGAAACTGATAGGATTTCTTTAAAGATTTATTTGTTTATTTATTTTTGTAGAGAGAGAGAGAGAGGGAGGGACAGACAGAGAGGGAGAGGAAGAGAATCTCAGACTCCCCGCAGAGCACAGAGCCTGACATGGGGCTCAATCTCATGACTGTGAGATCATGACCTGAGCGGAAACCAAGAGTCGGACAAGCGCTTAACCAATTAAGCTACCCAAGTGCTCCCGATAGGATTTTTTTAAAAAAAGACTTCAAATGGGATTTTTGAAAATGAAATTGTATTTTTCTACTGTTTTTTTATGGTAATATTGGAGATGTATTTTTACAGAATAATTTTGCCCATGATTTGCTGAACTTTACCAAAATCTGTATTAGTTTCCTATAGTTGGTGTAACAAATTACCACAAATGCACTGGCTTAAAAACCGTAAGTTTATTCTCTTAGTTCTGTGGTCCAGAATCCCAAAATCAGTGCCACTGGGCTAACGTGAAGGTGTCAGCAGGGTTGTTTCCTTTGTGAGACTCCAGTTGCCTCAATGCCTTGCCTTTTCTAGTTATAACCTTTATGTACCTCAACTCAATAACCCCAGAAGGCTGGTACAGTTACTTCCACTGTTTTACAGATGAGGAAAATGAAGCACCAAATGGCAAAGTGACTTGTTTAGAGTCACGCAGAGACAGGGAAGAGATGGAATTTGAATACAGTCAAGGTCCTGGAGTCTGTACTCTAAAGCCCACACTTCTTTTGTTCATAAAATATTATCAAACTTAAAACCATAGAAACCTTTAAAAATTGCTTACCTAAAGAAATGCTACTTAGGATTAAATTGATATAATATTTTCAAATAATGCAGGGCATATTTTCAAATATGACACAGTTGTTTTAAATATCTAAATTTTAAAAAAAGATCTAAATTCTAAAGGATATAAAATATAGCAGTTGTAATAACATTAGCCAGAAGGTCATTTCCTCAATATTAGCCTTAATCGTAAGACAAATTTAACTGGAGCAATTGGAAAAATAATAAAAAGCTCCAATATAAAATATTGTATTACCTTTAAATAGACAAATGAGTGATTAAATGCAGATATGTGAATAAAGCTTATTTATTATTATTTGTATACAAACTGGTGCTGTTAGTGTGCAATAAGGTAGTTAATTTTCCTTAAGCAGGTCAGAGTTTCTACTACAATCCTGTCTGCACAGTTAATTTGAACATGATTTATTTTTTCCCCAAAAAGGATGGTAACATCAAATTGTCCTGGTTGATTTATCACATATGCAGAACTCAGGGTTCTAGTATTCTTGGCTATACTGAAGCCGTATTTGTCCATTGGATTGTAAAGGAATTCTGACAAGGTCATTTACAAACAACAACAAACCAAAATCTCTTTCTTACTAAACCAGCAGACAGTCAACATTTTGGTTAACTGTGTATATATATATACTTCTTTGTGAGGAAACACTGGCTATATTTGACTAAGTTCTCTGTAATAAACTTCTAAATCAGCTCTCAGCATCTTCATTTATGGCATTCTGTCACCTTCTTACAGTATAACTCAGTCCCAAACATCTCCTGTTGTTCACTGATTCATCACAGTAAGACCTGCTATTGGATCCGGTGTTGTGCTTGATGCTGAAGATCAGTAAGACGTGAGCTCTGTTCTTAAGCACATCACAGACGAGGGAGGAAGTCACTGAGAAGACAAACACCGTGTATCGGCTAGAGCAGAATCATGTACAGAATGCTATGAATGCTTGCCAGGAGTATTGCTTAAGGGAAGTTTGGGAGCCATATTTTCCAGAATGAGTAGTAGTATTGAGGGGCATGACATCTTCAAGGATATGCCAGGAGCACAGTGTGCCCTCTAGGGTTGGAGGGGTCAAAGGGGGACAGATGATGAAGATCTTTTTTCCATGCTAACAAGTCTGAACTTGACCCTAAAGGCAATTAAGAACCATGAAAGGTTTTTACATTGGAGTATGACTCCACCCACTTCAATATAACCCACACCCAGACAGCTTCTGCTACCCCAGATAAAATTTCTCTACACCTCCATTATATTCTCCTCCCTGAAAAATCTTCCCAAGGTAGTTGAAGAAAAGAGATCCCAAAATTCTTCAATTAACATAGGTCAGCACACAACACTTGAGGTTTGAAGGCCCATTAGCAGGGTTGTTACTTTCTCTATCTTGCAGTCTTGGGGCCCAAGAGGGCTGAAAACTCTACTCATCTTCAACCAGAACAAGTAGCTTTGATTTGTTATATGTATTGATTTTCCTCTCTGAAATTTCTTCTGGGAAGAAAAGAAACTTGACTGCTGAAATACGCATTCTCACACCATCCTGTCAGTGGCAAGGCGAAGCACCCCCTAAAGACCTGGCTTCTAGTTCTCACTCCACCAACTAACGGTGTGACCCTTGTCAAGTGGTTTGAAAGCTACATGTAGATCAATTTTTTTTTTCATGGTTCTATAGAATTCTAGAGCAGGAAAGGACTTCAGAGGCCCAGAGAAATTAAGTCTTGTCCGAGGTTAGTGCATAGCAGTGCTGGAGGAGACTCCGGTTCTCCAGGTAACAAGCCTAGAGCTCGTTCTACCATTGTCCATCTCCACACTACTTCTCCCCACTGCTACTCTTACTGGCCTGTAGCCACCACCATCATCTGCCTAGACCACTACAGTAGCCTCCTCACTGGTCTTTCTGTTTCCAACCCTGACTATTCTCAACAATGGCAGCCAGAGTCATCCTATTACAACTTCTGGGCTCGAGACCTGAAATAAATGAGATCTGTATTCTCTCTCTCAAGGGATCAAGAGATGAGATGAGTCGGAATAACTCTTTGAAATATGGAAGACAGTGCTGTGGTTTTATCTGTAACCCAGCAGTTAAATAAAATAAACCTCCTTCAGAAGCAAGGTGAGGCTCCTTGGCCTCCCCAAATATTCTGGGGGGACCCTCTGATCACTCATCAATTCCTCCCTAGATTCCCTCTTCTGTGATCACCTCTAGGGAAATAAAGAATGCAAGCTTTGCAGAAGGGCAGCTGGCCCAGTCCCTCCAAGCCGGGGAAAGTACCACGGGGAAACAAAACTGAATACTGCCATCTACTGGGAGAAAAAGGCACACAGTGGAGAAAGCTCATGACGCCAGTAAGGATGACAAGAAATCAGAAGTGACAAAAGATAACTGCTTAAGCTAAGCTGCTAAGGGGGAAAGAGGTAGGGAAATGAAAGGAAATGACAAAGGCATAGGTGGCATAGTGGAAGCCAAGTGCAATGGATAAACTTAAATGGTCCTTAGATGGCAACTTTCCCACTTATTCCATTTTGTAGGGTAGAAAGTAGAAGTCCAAGAGATTTGAATAACTTGCTTGTGGTTACTCAACTACTAAGTAACAACACCAGAGCTATAGCCTTTGCTCAATCCTGGTGCACTATTTTATATCACACTTCCAACTGAGCAAACACATAAACAAATGCAGAGACCATTATACCTACATTTTTGGTTACTTGGGAATGAATTATGCATCTATCTATCAATCCAGGAGTACATATAATTACTCACATTCCAGTGAGGTGCAGAAAGTACTCACAATGGCTAAATGAGAAGGAGGTGAGGAGTGGCACCGAAATCATTTATGGATGATACGTATGGAGAGGAAGTAGGCACACAGACAGCCTAAGACTTGAGACGGAAAGGCGCTGCAGAATTGGGAGGTGGAAGGAGATGAAGAACTGTGCCTCACACGAACTTCTTATCAACATCATTCACTGGAGGAAGCAGTTTCCACTGGTTATTTTTTGTTCTTAGATGAGTACTAGTGACTTGGACTAACCTCAAAGTGACTGCATTATCCCCCAAATGGAGAAGAAAATCAGGAAATCTCATTGAACCGATGTTCAAAATATATCCGGATGATGGCCACTTCTTCCCACCGTTAGCACTCTGGCCTATGCCACCACCATCCCCTGCCTGGATCACTGCAGTAGCCTTCTAGCTAGTTTTCCTGCTTCTAAACTTGGCTATTCTCAGAATGGTGACCTGAGTCATCCTGTTACAACTACTGGGCTTAAGACCTTCCAAAGCTCCTTGCCTCCAATCTCACTCATCAGCGAGTGAGAGTCCAAGCCCGTACAATGTCCTGCAAAGCCTCACACAATAGGGATACCATGTCATCCCTATCCTCTCCTCATTGCTTTACTAGGTTCCAGGTACACTGACCTTCCTGCTCTTCCGCTAATCAGATGAAACCCCTCTCTAGGGAGTTTCCACTGGCTGTTCCCTCTGTTTGGAAGGTTCTTCCCCTAGACATCTACAGACAACTACCTCACTTCCTTCAATCATTTGTTCAAATGTCATTTTCTCAATAAGGCCTACCCCCATTTAAAATTGCAAACTCTTAATCTGTTACTGGGCTTATAGAGTTTTATGGCACATTCAAATATGTAAGTACTTATCGTCATCTCTTACAGTTCGTCATCTGTCTCTCCTGGTTATAATGTCCGATTCTTGAGGGGAGGGCTCTTTACCTCTTTTTTGACTGTTGTGTCTTCTGTTCCCAGAAGAGTGTCTGGCACATATTAGGCACTCAATAAATTTTTGTTGAATGAATAAATGAAATAGAACCATGAAACTGGTATCAAAGATAAAGTTGCAAATGATTATCATCTACACCATCCTCCTAAGAACAAAACTACGTAAGGGGTCTTTTAATCAAGTCCTTTCATTTTGTAGGGAGAAAAAAGAGGCTTAGGAAGACAAAAGGACCAGGACTTGGTGACATGTCTTCTGACCCAATGCCACGTGTTCTTCCATCCATTTTTTCTTGTCTCTTCAACGATGCTGTCCACTTAGGACAGTAAAAATCACACATTTTGCTTTTGGTCCTCCATGATATAATCCAAATTCAATAAGTAGCAAACTTTCGTTGGTGGATATTCAGAGAAGTTTAACTGTATGCTTTATGGAAGTCCAAAACAATATACCAATAGAGTGCTGAGTGTTGCTCTCCCATATACTCATCTGGCCCTTCAGAGAAGAGTGCTTCCTTTTTCAAACCAAAGGAATTTAAACCTCAACTCACAGGGCTGTTCTAGCTCGAGTTCACAGTCTTCTCATAGCAGACCACACATTAATCTTCAAAAGGACAGTCCCCCAAATCTGAATTATTCAAGTCAGGGACAAGGTGGAGGAGGTGGTAAGGCTGGAGACTGATAGTCCAGGGTGGACACTGGGATTCTATGCCCAAGATCTCTCCACCAATCAGAGAAGTGAAGTAAGAATTCTTCCTGGTCATTCGGGGATAAGACCAAATAAATATCTCCCAAACCAATATCTCAGGATACTAAAGTCTACATTAAGAAATACATTTCCCTAATGTAATGTAATTGGTCCAGATGCTGCCCACAATGGAAAGAAAGCCTCCATGTGAAGACAAGTAGACTCCATTTGTCTAGCCTCTAGCTTCTAAGCTATGATCTGCAGCCTAGAATAGTATTAAAAGTGATGTCTCTTGTGTCAGACTGGGTGTGAGTCCTGCCCTTGAATCTTACTGCTGTGTGACCTCGAGCAAGCTGCTTAATCCCTCTGTGGTTCTACATTCTTAAGTGGGAATAATAATGGTACCACCCTCATAGCGTTGTTGGTTCATAGATTGAACAAATTAATGCCAAGCTCTTGTGAGAGCACCTGATCATTGCTACGTTCTCAATAAATGTAGCCATTATTATTTTTAAAAATGGCAATCTATTTCAGCATTGGTTCGCACATCTTTTGGCTGATTCAGTAGATCCTTCTAAATTACTAGTTTTCTGCATTGTAGGTACAATTATATTCTAAGGGAAGACTTCCCCTCATCATTCTCTGTAAGGTAAAATGAGCCCAAATGAGGGTTCATGATTCTCCCTCAGAAAAGGCAGTTTTCTCTTCCAGCAATAATAATTTAAATAATTGAAAAAAAAATAATGCATCTAGAATGCACTGAACACTTAGTATTTATCAGGCCCTTGGCTATGACTCTTACATTATCTCATTAGGCATCCTCATGTCCTATGACCTCTAACTTTTATTATTCCCATTGCACAGATGAGAAGACCAAGACACACAGAAGTTATTCACCTAGCTAGAAGGTTTGGTGGGGCTGGCTGGCGTGAGTGCAGGCTATTAAATCTACTGGAGCCTGCTGGCCTCAGTTCCACAGGTTAGTGGCAAAGCTTCAGAAACACTCTTCTGGATCTCACCCCTTCCGCTTAGGTCAGATTAAAAAAAGACTTTATTTTCTAATCATAATGAAAGTTAACATTTCGATGCATGACTACAATTGATGACCGAGAGGCCTTTACTAAGGGAGTACTTGGAATTCAGCTAGTGCCCCATCGATCAGAGAAGCCAGGAGCTGGTGTTCCCAGGAAAGTGAGAAGGGTAAGGGAAGACCTTCGGGCAGAGATCTTTGGTGAAGAAGGAAACTGAGGCCAGTGCTGCTGAAACCTGGGTGAGAGCCAGGCTCTGAGAGGTTCTCTGAGGGCTCTCCCTGCCTGTGGGAAACAAGAGGAAAAGAGAACTTTCTGGTCCCTGCTGACAGCCTGGTGAGAGATGACTGTGGTTCCCCCGAAGCAGCCTAGACATGACCATGGCTGAGGTGTGTGAAGACCACCCAGAGGGAAAACACAGACGTTTTACCAAGATCAAGGGGGATTCAAATTGGCGAAAAGAGATGGAAGAGGCTGTCTCAAACTCCAACCTCTTCTCACTGAGCATGTAACCCAGGCTATCAGCTAAGAAACGGCTGGGCGAGGGAAAGAAAAAAGGATCTGGGTTTCACCATCTTGAGTTGTGTTTTTGGACACATAAAGTTCCGGGAGGGGAGGAGCATGTGTAAGGAGAGCTCTGCTGCCTGGGTGGGCTGGGCGTGGTTAAGGAAACAGTGATTGATCTGGGGAAAAAAAACTATGGGCATAAACTATGCCTCCTCAGAGAAAATGGAGGGGAAGGGGAAGCTCTGAAATGACCCAGGAGAGTGAAGCAAGGTAGCTGCTTTAACTGTGTAAATGAAATGGGTATTGGCCCATTGTCCTGGGGGAACTACCCAGGCCAAAGCTCGTATAGGGGAAGTGTCAGTAGAGAGAGAGCAAGTCCTCCTGGGCGTGGTCTGTACTTCCACATGGCTAAAGTGCCCATGGGAGGAAGGTAGAAATTGGATAAACACCACAACTGTCAGGAAAGACAAAATATTATCTCCAGTAAGACAGATAAGACACATGACTTTGATTTGCCACATAAACTCCTTCTGTCCAAATTCCACTCCCTAAGTGAAGCAAAACCAGGAAAGCTAAAGGCCATAAAGGATGGCAGGTGACTCCCTCATTCTCAAGAGGTAAACCAGCCACTTAATTCATATCCCCTTGCATTCTGGTTCTTCTAAGATCCTGTTTGCTGGTCACAGAATGTTCGGGCATAGGAAGGAAAGGATTTCCGAAGTCAGGTTGGGTTCAGATTGTAGATGACCTGGCAGAGAAGCTGTGTTTATTTCAGAGGACAATGGAGCCGTACACAGCTTTGACCGCATCTAGCACAAACAACTCCAGTAGGAAGAAGGAAGACACAAGAAGCCAGGAAACCCCTTCGTAAGTTGGTGGCAGTACCAAGCCTAGACGAGGAAGTGGGGACCTCGGCCCTGGGTCCCTCCTTTTAGCGAGCTCAACTCTGGTCTTTCTGTGGCTGAACCCCTCCCCACATGGCAAAGAATCTGCAGGGCCAAGTGGATGTACCCTCTAGGAGCCCACACCTCTCCTTTCAGACCACACCCTACGCATCATGGAACCCGAGAATCCCTTGACCAAAGAGATCGGCACCTGCACTCAGGACCTGCAGGGATCTCTTTCCAGGTTCTGTCTCCTTAAGGGTGACTCGTGTGTACAGGTACAGGCCCGAGGGGCGACAGGAGACTGCTATTTGAGGAGGGGCTGGGAGGGCGAGATGGAAAAACAGGAGAGGGTGTGTATACACGTGTTGGCCCTCGCATGAGGACACAGCCAGAAAGTAGAAAGACAAGGAGCTAGGCCACAGACTGGGGGGCTCCATTTTACTCTTGCTCTAGGCTCAAAGTGTGAGGGGCAGGCCTGGCTGGCAAAGCCACTTGTGGAAGGTAATAAGTGGATGAACACAGGACGGCCACAGTAAAGGGATGTTGTAGAAATAAAATCTTACAGCCTGGCTGCTTGCTGGGGGCTGCCCTGCCCCTGTGTGGTATCTCTGAGGCTGCTTTTCAGGTCCAGTAATTACAGGTCTGGCCAAGGGATGGGATGGGGTGGGGCTGAGGTAAAGTGGGTGAGGTCCTTTCGGAAAAGGTGGTTAAGTGTCTGAGGCTGCAAAACCCAGGCACTGGCCAGGTACAAGGAACAATGTTTGGCAGAGAACAAGGGGTGGGGCCACTCCTGGCTGCCAGGCCTGGCCAGGTGCTGGTTCTGCTGCAGACATGTGGGCATGTATTCCCGCACTTTCCCTAAGATGAGCCATTCTCTGGCTCACTGCGGGTGACGGCTGAGGTAAGAACACATCTGGGGATGCAGCTGACCTTTAGGGAGATGACCTCATCTCTGCCTATTACATGTGTTCAAAGTGGCTTTGGGAATCGCAGCCTTTTGCTCAGAAGCTATTTTAATAGTGTGATTCTTAGAAGCATCCTTGGAGAATTACAACCCACACCACCACAGGCAAAGTTTCCCTGCTTTTTGGGAGACAAAATGCTTTCCACCAAGGGAATGCAGGTTGAACCACATGCCCTTGAGGTTTCTTCCAAGGCTGAGATGCCAGGTTAGTTGCTGTCCTGGCCTTCTTTACCCAACTGTCCAAAATCTTTATCAGTTTTTCTCTACTGGCTTAGCATGCCTAGAGAGAGGAAGTGAAACTAGTGAGTCATCGTGTTGCTACTGACAAGGCACCCTGATAAATTCTGCGATCGGAGGCAGAGGCTGATAAAGTAAGATTTGGAGCATTTTCGTTGGTTCCATTTAGACTAATTAGTACGTTTAGATCATCCTTTCTATGTAAGACTGTGGATGATTATAAGCCATCTTCAGTCTAGTTTGTGTTAAGATGCCGCACAAGGAGAAAAGAAGTTAAACCCTGAAAACTTCGTAACACAGAAGATTCTTTCTTTTGAAGATTATTGTAGATTTGGCATAAAACCATGTATTGAAATATCCCAACGTCTTCATGGGAAGATTCCTTTGGAACTCTCTGATTCTAGACATGCCCTAGGATCTAAAAGCAGAAAGGCTAATCTTGTAGACCAAGACAGAGACTCTGGAGAAGAAGGAGCAATAAGAATATGCAGATCCAGGGTGAGGAAGTCCAACTTCAGGGGAGAAAAGAGAGGAAGCAAAACTTCTCAGAGGAGGTGAGCAGTGACAGAAGACTTTTAACTACTACCAAGTGGATGTGAGGTTTTTCTGAGCAAAGAAATGCAGGGAGAAGCAGCCAGAGGCCTTAGTCCCTGGACGATAAGATTATTTCTTCCTGGATTCACTGGATCTTCATGATACAAAAAAAAGAAGTAAAGTGATGTGGCCACTGCCTTGGTAATGTGGGGACAACTACCCCTCTCCTGATGCCTGGTACAGTGACGGGGAAGGGCCTGCACAGCGGGCTTGGGCAGTGGCCAACAGAAGTCTTTGTCAGAGCATGGGGCACAGCGCAGGATCCTTAGCAGCATGGTGGTAATTACAGTGTTCAAAGGAGGCAGCTATGGTATGCTGGCTGACAGAAGTTGCCAGAAAAAATAACTAAGAGTGTACTATTAGTTGTAGAAGGGCAAGGATTGAGTTCAGATTCCCACAGAAACTGGTAATGAGATGAGGCTTTGAATACAAGTAACTTCTTTGGAAGGTGATGGCAGAAAACATTGCTATAGGAAAAGGAAAGTGATACAGGGAAAGGAAGGTAGTCAGTTCAGGTGTCCTGCCAAGCAAATTACCATTGTGTGCAACTGAAGCTCAGTTCCACTGGGCATCTCTGGGAGCTAATGCAGAACATACACCTCAGGGTTATCTTGCTCAAGGGGCAAGGGAGTATCCACCAACTGCCATCAGTCATTGGTTGAAGGTTTCTCCTAGAGAACTTTAATTTCTCAGCACTTTTGGCTTGTCCTGAACTGGTGATATTTTTATCAAATTCCTGTGGCCATCCATCAGACAGTTCCTAGTCATGGTGGCATGCCTTCTTCTTCAACCAACTCTCTCTCTCTGGCCACCCTTGAAAAAAACATCTCATTTGATTTCTTACAAGTATCTACTCTGCCAAGTGAGTTAGCAGGATATTTGTTAGTCAAAAGAAGTATAGTTGCAAAGACAGAAGTCTTAGGCTATTTTCAGTTGATCTTAGATACACAACCTTCATTCATGGCCATCAAGCCACTCACTTCCACCCAGACCCTCAGTTAATGGCCAAGCACTTTAGAGGAGTTCCACATTTAATCCTCACTCAATTCTACAAGTTAGCTGCTACTGGAATGATCACCCTCGCTTCAGAAATGAGAAAAACATGACTTGGGTTCAAGAGCTTCCCAAAGCTACAGCAGTTCACCCCAGGCCTGTTTCCTGATCTAAGATTCTTAATGACCATATTCTCCTGCCTCCAGTTACTCGCAGAGAATGCATGTTTCCATCACAGGATGGCACAGACACATTTGATGGACTTCAAACAAAGATGACAGAGAAACAATAAGAGTTGTTCTTAGAAAACTATAAAAGTTTTTATAAACATGCATAAGGAAAACTGCCCAAATCACAGGTGTCTAGCTAGCCGAATTTCCACAAAGCAAACACACACTGCAGGCTTCCACAACGAGGACATGACCAGAACCCAGAACATCGCCCCTTCCATTTTCCACCATCCTCAAGGCAGCCACTATCTTGGCTTCTAACACCATAGATTATCTCTGCAAGATTTTGAACTTTTTGTAAGTGGGATATATTGCACTGTGTGAGAATCACCCTATTGTTGCATATAGCTGTAATTAGTTCATGCTCATCGTCTCATATGTAAATATGCTATAATTCATTCATCTGCTCTGTGGTTCATGGACTTCTGGATAGTTTTTAGGTTGGGACTACTTACTGCACATAGTAAATTTATGAAACCCCTTGTACATGTCTTTTGGTGTACTTACGTCTGTACTTCTGTTGAGTATGGATGTAAAAATGAAATTGCTAGGTCTGGGTATGTACGCCTTCAGGGGAAACTTGGGATGCAAAAGTTAGCATTTCCTCAATGAGCTCCCTTCTTTTCAGGATCTGACTGCTCAGATAGCACTTGAAGGCCTTCACACCCATGATTTTTGTATTTTATTCAGCTTTTATAGATTTTTATCAGCAGGACATTTGTCTGCCACAAGTTCCTCCCTCATATAGGAAGCAAAAGTATACTCCTTATACATTTTAATAATTTACATATACGCATTTAATTTTGTGTCTTGTTTATTAAGACAGACTAAGTCTTACCAGAAAAAAAATCTAAGTATAAGGGATATTACTGTTACTCTGTGACCATATCTCTCCTTACACCAGCTTGTTGTTTGGATTGTATTTTCCACTGTCTTTAGAAAACTGTTCACAGTCTGTTCTGTAATTTCAGATTTAGAAACAGACACATGTTGGAGTATAGATGTTAAACACAAGCACCTTTCACAGTAGCTATTGACCATTAACTGTCCCCAAATCACTGCTCTTTAGCCTCTGGCCTTTCATGGTTCCTCTGGCTTGCTACTCTTTCCCATGGTCTAGGTCTCATGTTTAACCCCTTTTTGTATGTCAGAATCTGGCAATTCGGGGGGGGGGTGACTACCTGTGAATGTGAAAACACAGATTGCTGGGTCCTGCTTCCAGAATCTAATTCTGTAGGTCAAGTGAGGCCCCAAAATTTGCACTTTAAACAAGTTCCCAGGTGAAGCTGATGCGGCTGGTCTAGAAACCACATTTTGAGATATGCTGTTCTAGTGCCATCTCTATTTTTCTTGAGTAATTGTGAACTGTTTTTAAAAAGAAGTTATTGTGTCTACCCCAGCTGTTTCTAATTTCCTCATGCTGGATTACGCCCATCAACTGGAGAGTGATAAAACATAGAATTTTAAAGGGGCTGGACCCATGTTCCTTCTGCATCGATTTTAAGAAAACAAAGCAATGGTATAAATAGTTAAACAGGTCTTTCCCCAATAACTAGGAATCAAAAGCTCCTTTTCAACTCAGAGTTATATTTAGAGGAGGTTTCTTTAAATTTTGGACATATTTGGGAGGAGGGGAGTTAAACGGAAGGTTCCTGTATGACTGAAATCTCCCTCCTTCCATCATTTAAAAAAATGTCATTTATGACTGCAGGCCTGTGAAGCCAAATTTATTTATAAATCTCAGTAGCCCTCAGGTTCTGGGGCAATCTAAAGACACAAACCTTTCTTTGTTTTTAGGTGAAGTATCTGTTGAATACACATTTTATGCATATTTGTCCAGATTTAGTCAAAGCAACACAAACTCTCAGCTATCAGGAAGTGTACTGTGATGTACAGTAAGAAAAACAAACATGAGGTTGACTTCACACAATGGCATTCATGGCATTTTGTCAACTTTTAAAACTTTACGGTACGGACTGTACAATAGCAGCCTCAAGTTTTAATACGCTGCCCTTAATCAAAGCCCGTCTACCCGCAGTGGAAGTGGGGGGGTGAAGGAGACTGTTCCTTTGCATCCGCGGTGAGACAGGCAGGGCTGCTGCTTGGTTTCACTATGCACACTCAGGGCAAGGCAGTTTCCATGTAAGGGAAAACTGCTGCTTTTAACAGAAGATAAATTAAGCCCTCAGGTTAGGGTGAAGCCTTTTAGGTCAGAATTCAGATGATAAAAGAAAACCGAGGCTTCCCCAGTCGTGTGAGAGGACTGAGAGAGAGGTGAGGTTTATCGGCTTTCCTGCTCTGGCGCTAATGAGTGATAAGGAGCTCTAATTTGAAGACACCCTGGAGCTGTTAAAGTGTGAGATGCAGACAATTCATCAACAGAGCAATAATCTTCTCCCCACACAAATGGAAAAACCATTTTGGTGTCTTCAGCGTTTTTCTTAAAGTCTGAGGGAAAAACCAGGGAAATGGAAACTAAATTTTATAACACCTTGTGTGTGCCAGACAATATTCTAGTTCTTTATCAAGGGTCAGCCATCTGATATAATCCCCATAATAACTTCTGCAATATGGTGCCATGTTTTCAGGTGAGGGAACTGAGGCACAGAGTAGTTAGAGGATGTAAAGTCTGTGCCTCAGTTTCCTCATCTGTAAACCAGGGTGCTCAAGGAAGAAAGAGATGTTTAAACCCACAGCTACCTGACTTCAAACCCATTCTTCCCCTACTAACAATGATATATCTATATATATTTTTAAAAGATTTTACTTATTGAGAGAGAGAGAGAGAGACTGCGAGCAAGCAGGGAGAGGGGCAGAGGCAGAGGGAAAGAATCTCAAGCCGACTCCATGCTGAGTGCAAAGCCTGATGCAGGGCTCAATCTCATGACTCTGAGATCATGGCCTGAGCCTAAATCAAGAGTCAGTTACTTAACTGAGTGAGCCACCCAGGTGCCTATATATATGTGTGTATATACACAATAAATACACAGTATGTGTATACACACACACGTATATATAATATACCTACCTCTATATATTTATATCTATATTTGGACATAAATCACCCAATTGGTGATTCTTTTCAGGGAGTGCATTTCAGAATTTCTAAGCAAAGCACAAATAGGTTCAAAAAGACCTGAGGTGATTCTGAACCACCTCCTTGATCCAGGGCATGCCCTATTGCTTTCTTATCCCCTGGACCAATTGAAAAATCATTGGATAAATAACAAAGGTACTTTAGTGAAAAACCACTGGGGTGGGAATTTGGAAATTTGGGTCAGCGCTGTCACTGATACCTGTCACTTTAGGTAAATGACTGAACCTATGTTCTTCATTTAATCAATATCCATTTACTGAGCAAAGATTCAGTAATATCTCTAATGTTGCAGGCTCTGTACAGATAGATGTTTGTATAAGCCATGCCTTCTACTTGTAAGTTGCCCATAGTCTAGTGAGGAATCCAGACATGTGAACATGTTTGACATTCATAATTAAGTCTGAAGGCACAAATTCCTATAAGGGGTTATAAGAATATGGATCCAACTCTTCCCTCTGCCTGGATGGCGTAGGAATCAGGAGAGAGGAGAGGACTGAAGGAATTTGCTAGGCTGATACAGTGAAGCAGAGAGGGGAGATTCCAGGGTAAGGGAACCACATATGCAAAGACATAGGGTTATATGCATAGATCTGAATGCCATGTAATAGAACTGAATCATAAGGGACATGTGTATCATGCTAAAGAGTTTGAACTTTCTCCTGCAAGGGACAGTGAGACATGGAAGATTTGTAGGGCCAAGAGGTAGTTAAATTTGCGTTTAAGGAAAAACAGCAGTATGACAAATGAATTCAAGGGAGATGAGACTGGAGGCAAAGAAACCAATTACAAAGCTGTTACAAAGATTCAGATAAGATATGATGTTGGCTTGATCTAGAAAAGGCGTGTGCGTATGAGAGGGGTGGTGGGCAGGGAGAGAGAGGTGCTGGTTCAAAACATTCTTAAAGTAGACTAAGCAGACAAGTCTTGGCAGTCAACATAATTAGAGTAATGAGAATGACAGCAGAATAAACTCCATGAGAACATGAATTATATTTGTTCTCCATTATATATGTTATGTATGGTGTGCTTCATGCAGTATGGGCCATGTAAGAGTTGCTCTGTAAACGAAATGAATGCATGAATGACGACTGCCAGAATGTACATGTATATGTATAAGAAATTGCATATGTATTGGGGCGCTTGGGTGGCTCAGTCGGTTAAGTGTACAACTCTTGGTTTCACCTCAGGTCATGATCTCAGGGTTGTGAAATCGAGCCCCATGCCGGCCTCAGCATGCAGCAGGGGGTCTGCTTGAGATTCTCTCCCTCTGGCCCTCCCACCTGTGCATGGTTGCTCTCTCAAAAAAAATCTTTTTTAAAAAAAGAAATGCATATGTATTGATACATGTATACATCATTTACATGTTGATATCCATGTTGATATCAACTATGAAGTACTGCTGAATAACAGGAAATTTGGACTGAACTCTAAAGACCTCCAACATCCCTTTGTCTTCCATGTTTATAATGCATAGTATTTTAGTTCCACTTGGTTTTAAGTGCAAACTAAATCAGTTATTACTATTATCATTAATATTACTAATTGCAATGGATTTACCAAAATATTTCATAATTTCTGTGCTTATAACCAGATCTTGCATTCTATTTCCTTCCTACAGAATCGTTTCTTTCTTACCAAAATGCATCCTTGCAGTTTGTTCAGAAGGGCTGTGGATTTTTATGAATGTCAAGCTCTGTTTCACCTTCATCTTGAGTGAGAGTGATGGTCCAAGTAGAATCTAAGGTTAACAGTTAATTTTCTTTAACACTTTGAATATATTAGCCCATTATCATTTGTTGCTAATGAGAAATGCCCCTTGTCTGCAATTGGATTCTACCACCCTGAAATTCTCATCTCTACTTACTTTACATTTGAGACTTGTGACTTTGTCATAAGCCATGAAAATAGCCAGGTAGAGGGGTGCCTGGGTGGCTCAGTGGGTGAGCATCCAATTCTTGATTTTGGCTCAGGTTATGATCTCAGGGTCATGAGACTGAGCCACGTGTCAGGCTCTGTGCTCATTGTGGGAGTCTGCTTAAGATTCTCTTTCTCCCTCGGGCGCCTCGGTGGCTCAGTTGGTTAAGCGACTGCCTTCGGCTCAGGTCATGATCCTGGAGTCCCGGGATCGAGTCCCACATCGGGCTCCCTGCTGAGCAGGGAGTCTGACCCTCCCCCCTCTCATGCTCTCTCTCTCTCATTCTCTCTCTCAATAAATAAATAAATAAAATCTTTAAAAAAAAAAAAAAGATTCTCTTTCTCCCTCTCCCAATGCCCCTCCCCCCCAACTCGAACTCTCTAAATATACATACATACATAAAATCTTAAAAAAAAATAGCCTGGTAGAAAATCAAAAAGCTTAAGGCTATGCATGTGTGGGGGAGCAGTGATGGAGAAATCTCTGAACCTTCCCCTCATTTTGCTGTGAACCTAAAACTACTCTGAAAAAAATTAAAGTCTTCAAATTAAAAAGTGAAAAACCTTAAGGATTTATCTCAATTTCTGAGAAACATTAGAAAAGATAAAAATATCTTGCCAAAGCATTTAAGGCATTCCATATGCAGAATATTCAAATCCATGGCATTTCCTGTGGTGGTTTTGGTATGGAAGAAGCAGTTTAGACACTGTTATAATACCAAAAACTACTGTCATATTAAGTAGATATTATTTATCAAAAATTGTGATTTACATATTTTGTACTTATTTCAAACTGTAATTAATTATTATTACCCAGAATCTAATTACTGTCACTAACATCAGTGGCACCACCCCAGTTTTACCTAGCATCCTTTTTTGTATTATTGCAGAAGCTTGAAAACTGGATTCTTGTCTCCTTTCATTTTATTCTCAACCAGCAGCCCGAGTGATGCTTTAAAACATAAGTCAGTCGACTGCTCAAAATGTTCCAATGGTTTCCCATCTCATCAGAGTAAAAGTTTTATTTGACAGAGAGAGAGAGAGCGCACAAGTAGGCAGAGCAGGCAGAGGGAGAGGGAGAAGCAGGCTCTCCCACTGAGCGGGGAGCCTGACGCGGGGCTCGAACCCAGGACTCTGGGATCATGACCTGAGCTAAAGGCAGTCGCTTAATCAACTGAGCCACTCAGGTGCCCCCAAAGTTAAAGCTATTTTAATGATGCACAGGACTCTACTTGATCAAGCTCCCTGTTGCCTTGTTCATTTATTTTTCTCTTCTCCTCCTTCCTGACCCCTCTCCAACCATGCTGACCTTCAGGGTATTCTTCAAACTCATTAAACACACTCCAATCCCAAGGCCTTTGCACTTGGTGTTTCTTCTACCCTCCTCCTCCATCTTTGCTCATGGCTAACTCCCTTGCCCCCTTCAGATCTTTTATCAGATTTACATTATCAGTGAGGCCTGCACAAAAATTCCCATTCCAGTATTTCCCATCCCCTCCCCACTTTATTTAAACTCTTTCACTAGAATGTAAGCTGATCCATAGTAGATACATGATAAATGTTTGTTAAGTGAACGTATAAATGACTAAATGGATTTTTTTTTCCTGAGCACTGTGCGAGCTGGCTTATACAGATGTCATTTAATGCTCAAAATCATTCGGACATGTAGATACTATTATCTTCATTGTACAGGAGGGGAAACAATAGCAGAAAAATCAAATAACATTCCAAAATTCACTCAGCAAAAGCAAGAGACTGACATCATGACCAATGTTCTTTAAGCCTCTTCACTTTCCCTTGAGCTGAAAAGCTGAAGGTCAAGGTTGTCCTCCCAAACAGGGTGACATATAAAGCATGGCCAAATGAGGCACATTTCTAGAGCAGCATGTGAGTCTATGCAATACAATGCACAGCACTCTACAACTCAGCATAAGGGAAAGCAGACATCTCTCTCCTAGTTCTTATTACCATGCTGCCTGAACTCCAAATATCTGTCAAACATCTACATGACATAGATTAACCACCTTAGAAATATACCACATAATGTGTTATGTATATACGTTACAATTGCCTTAGAAAATAACAAGATAAATATATCACATATACGTATTTTTCCATATGTAACAACACACAGACCCATTTGTGTGTATATTCTTTCATACTCATATGTTATCTGTGCTTCAATTGACACTTAATGGGGTCTTGCTCCTTGTTGAGGGAAAGATATCACAGACCTTTTCTGATGTAGAAATGACCTTTTCGTCTGACCTGATTATAGACATTCTCTTGCCAACAATGTCTAAAGCTGTCTCTGGGCAGGATGTGTTGGGAGAGGAGGGCAAGGGAGTGAATTCCTTTCCACACTTGGCTGTACAACACCCTTGGGTCACACTGGGTCAAGGAAGTGAGCTGAGGAAGCATGTGACATTCCTGACCCCTTTCATCTCAGAGACCCAGTAATGATGGCATCAAGAAATATGAGATGTACATTCCATCACGCATTCAAGCATATATTGAGCGCCTACTGTATGCTCAGCTGTGTGCTAAGCACAATGAGGATTATGCTGCAGTATATGAAACATGATTTAATCACGCAGCATGCTATCAGAGAAAGCACATGATCTAGACAAGTTTGTCAACTTAGAAATTAACTGATAACTTGAATATAATCCAATAACAAACTGCATAACCAAGTTGCACTTTGGGTAGTCAGAAAATAATAACATAATTGTAGCCTAGAATTTTCAGAAAAGTTTTCATAGTGAAGGTTTGTCTCAAAAGACTGAAAAGTACGTGGATTTGCAAAATGGAAAAGTCAAGTTATTTCAAGAGAAAAAACAGTTTAAGTAAAATTAGGCAAAAATTAGTATAATTTGATTAGGAGAGAGAAATCCATTTGCCTGCAAATGAGAAGATTATAGGGATGCTTGAATGTCTGCATAAGAAGCTGATCTCCCACATTTATGCATTAATCTAGAAAATTATAACAATTTGCTCTGCAGTAGAGGCAAAAGACTCATTATCCTCCACCACTGGGGAAGTTCTAAAATGTGTTTCTAAATATTTCCCCTCAAGAAATATTTCCATGTAGATGATATCCACAGGACTTAGAACACACCAATGATGTCATGCCTGATTCTTATTAAATATGTTAATGAAACATTAATTCATTCCAGAACTTAATGTTATGATTGTCATAAGACAAGCATGAACATTATAAAAACCAAATAGAGGTTCCCTTGATGACTGCATCCTAGTGGTTCCTGTAGCAAATTTTGGGGATATTCAAACCAAATCAATAACATCTCAAATTGCTGCTGTGGAGAATCATGGCTTGAAGCTGACTCTGATGTTTTAAATCTTACCTCTGAAAAACAAGGCCAATTCTGGCTTTCCCTTCCTATCTCAGGAAATGCTTTAGAATGAAAATAAGGAGAACAAGAGCAAACAGTCATGACTACTTTGCCATGTCCCAGACACTATGCTAAGCTACTACACCAATTAATATTTTATTTGATCTCCAGTTTACCTATGCTAACTGCTCCTGGATGAAATGCTATGGTTCATTTATGATCTTTGGTTAAAGAAGACTTCCCGATGGTTAAAAACATCAAATATTCATCCCCATCTTTCTGCTTATTATATGGAAGAGAAAACCTTCCCTTACAGTAGAGGATCACAAAAGGCCCCTAGGTCATTAGTACAAAGTCCTGAAATGTGGAAGATTTGGGAAATTAAGAAGCATTCACTGATGTGGGGAAAACTCTGGAAATGATTTTTTATTTTTTATCTAGTTGCAGTCATGGCCCAATTTTCTAAATGTTTGCCTCACCCCTGAAAAAATGAAGAAGGGATACATGAAGATTATGTAGTCTCTCAATCTTAGAAAGTAAGGTGCCCCATCGTCTCAGGCCTGGTTCTCTAGGGATTCCAGTGCACATGGCTTATTGCAGGTGTGGGGAAGATGCTCTTAAGAGAAGGGGAATGAGGGCGCCTGGGGGGCTCCGTCGTCAAGCGACTGCCTTCGGCTCCGGTCACGATCCCGGGGTCCTGGGATCGAGCCCCGCATCAGGCTCCCTGCTCCGCAGGAAGCCTGCTCCTCCCTCTCCCACTCCCACTCCCCCTGCTTGTGTTCCCTCTCTTGCTGTGTCTCTCTCTGTCAAATAAATAAATAAAATCTTAAAAAGAGAGAGAGAGAGAGAGAGAGAAGGGGCACGAGAGAAGCAGGATGGGGCAAGAAAGGAGAGGAGCTACAGTTTCGTCTCATCCCACAGGGGACCTCAAGAGGGAGGAGTGAACCACAGAGTTGATCCCACCCTGGGAATGACCTCTCCTACTCATATGTCAGTCGATGATTGGCCGTCATCTGTCCCCTTGGTGGGAAAAAAGTCATTTAACCTCCGATGTAAGGTGTCTTCAATTTGGCCAAGGGCAGTTTTCCAGAGAAAAGAGCAGCGATGAACCTTTAGCAGCCAACATTCACAGTAACTTGTAGACAGGTACACCAGCCTGGTGAAGGTGATCAAAGTGGGGAATCAATTGACAGCATCCACACATGCATTATTCTAGAACAGGGAGAATGGGATGTGCTTTACAGGGGCTATGTAGGCTCCCTGGAAAAAGCAGCACTTAATATTGAATCTCGAAGAAAAAATAAAACTACCATAAGCAGAGATCTATTTGGAAAGTTTCTTCCTTGTTCTTTTGATATTAGACAGTAAGCACTACAGACATTACACATGAAATTCTGGCACTTCCAATTACTCCTGTGGCAGCAGCTAGGTGCCCATTTCCATCTTTTCTCCTTTTCCATAGAACACAGTCGTAATCAGGAGGTGGCTGCCCAACCACAGGACACATTCCTTATTCTTCTTGTAGCTGGGTCTCACTCTGGGATGAATTCTCACCAATGAGAAAGAAGTGACAGTGACAAGACAAATGTGTCCCTTCTACCCTTTCTTTGCCATTTCCACCAAATGCCTATGGGATGGCAAAGCTGTAAAGTAGTGGGAGCCTAATTCCTCATTCTCTGTGTTGAGAAGCACCATCTGCTAATTAGAACCATAGACATGAGCCATTATACATTCCATTGAATTAAAGCTTCTATTTGTCCTATCAGTATCTTAACTAATATTCTTCATTATTAAGAAATTAACAAAAATCCTTTTGCCAGATGAAACTAGAAAACAGTCTCTCTTCTGATGCAGTAAGTATTTCTTTTCTAGTAGTATCTTGGATTTTGCTCACCTTCTTCTGTGTACTTCACAGTTTTGCCATGGGCTGGTCACTTCCTTGCACCAGGACACATTTGAAGTTATAGAAAATTCTGTTTCCCACCTATAGCTGTTCAAATTTTGCAATAAAGAGAGTGACTTTGTCTATGTAATGTGAAGAAGGCTTTACTTTTTCTGATACCCTACAAATTCCTGTTGTCAATGTTAGGCTTATGCCAGGCATGCCTCTATTTGTGAAGCCTTATAGTGCTTTGTAATATCAAGGTGGAGGCTTCTACATTTCGACTCCAAGTTCTTTTGAATAAGGAGAGGATACAGAGGGACTGGCCTGAGGAGGGAGGGCGTTTTCCTCCAGCATTTTGGCAAGAAATGCTACTTCCCATTTGTGGATCCTGCTAAAAATGCATTCCCAGTTAGAGAGATGCATTAGGTCTATGATACCTCCAGAGAAAGGAGTAGCTCAGGGATTTGACTGTTTATCAATTTTACAATCAATGTTACACTATGTTGACATGCAATGAATACTATAATTCAGCAGACTTGAGTTTTAAAGTTTCTTTCAAATTAATAGCGATTTCATCCTATTGTCAGAGAAAGGAATGTGACAACGTTGCTTTCAAACTTGGGTAGAAGCTAAGTAAACTGCATGCAGGAAAAATAATTAGAAATAGTTTAGAATGACAAATCTTTCACATTTATAAAGCTTGTGAGTAATTAAATGATAATGTCAATGCATTCATAAGTATTAACTTTAAATAGCAGACTATACCTGTAACATATGCTCACTCTAATAAAACAATGGTTAACGCAGGTCCATCTACTTGTAAGGTTTTGCTCAGAAAGAAATGGAGTAGAACATATTGTGTAGCACTGACATCACAATCCTTGGAGATATGAGTTCATATTTTATATTTAATCCTCATGTAAATTTTGTATTTCATCCAGAAAGAAACAGGCACAAAGGAAATAAAGGCCAATCCATGTAGCAGGAGTTAACAATGCGCACATGGAACCTCAGCCCAATGGATCTCTGATACCCACATTATTCTGAATATTTCTACTGGGTTCTAAAATTTACCAATAACATAAGTTACTATTACCACATATGAGCTAGGAAAAAAATCCAATCGTTTAGTCTTCCACATTAGAAATTCTCAGTAAAACTCATTAGAGTGACTTCTTTTGAAGTTCTAGAAAAAGAATTCTTTAACTAGAAGCAGATACTGTATTTTCTCTGTCCCATGAAGGACACTGTAATAGCAATTTGCATTTCATAAGACACCAGAGTTTTCTAACAGTTTAACTTAACCACGAATCACTAAAAGCAGGTTATGTTCTCCCCCCAGCTTCTACTCCTCCTTGTCACATAACTTATTCCTTCAGACCTGTTTAGCTTTGAAAAACATGTTTCCTAACACACAGCTTGTCTTCGTAAAAGTCTATTTGAGTAATCCATGGTGTCTGAGAATGTCCTATGACCGCTTTTTGACCCACTGACAGAGCTGTAGGTTTTACCATTTTCCTACTACAATGCCCTGGATAGCATTTCAAATACAGAGTCATGACCTTTATTGTTTGCCAGATGGGCTGTGAAATGTATGCTAATGTTCATAATAGGATTATACAAGGTTGTTTATTGTCTGAAAAATAATGTGAGCATTATCTTCTCTTCTCCCCCCACCCCCAACGGGTTTTCCCTTTAATAGGTATTAGGAAGTCTAATTTTGATTAAGTAAATATCAGCTTTCAGCTTTACAAATGATGGTTCATTTAGGCACATACTTTAATGGTATTAAGGGTGGAAAACAAGAAGAATTAGCCAGGTAAACTAAAGTACAAAGAAGGCATTATAATATGGTCCATGCATGGCAACTTGCAGCACGTACATATTTCATGCTAGAACTGAATACAGTGATTCAAATTAATTCAAATATGGGACAAAGGACAGTAGGTATGCTATGAATGTGACACTTAAAAATACAGAATACAGGGTGTGACCACGGTGTCACTGTCCTTCAAACGTTTGTTTTTTTTTTTAAAAGATTTTATTTATTCATGAGAGACAGAGGAGGAGAGAGAGAGAGGAGAAAGAGAGAGAGAAGCAGAGGGAGAAGCAGGCTCCCAAGGAGCAGGGAGCCCGATGCGGGGCTCGATCCCAGGACCCGGGATCGTGACCTGAGCCGAAGGCAGACGCTTAACCATCTGAGCCACCCAGGCGCCCCTGTCCTTCAAATGTTTTGCTTTTTGCTTTGTATATACCCCGATGTGATCCTATCTCTTTTCTTCTTCTGGAACCCCGCCAAAAACAGATGCTCAGTTTAGGAATTCGGATTCAAGCAGTTTATTCAGGAGGGGATTACAGGTCATACAGCAAAGGAATGGGAAGTAAGATGGGTAAGAAAGAATGCCAATAAAGGGTGTGTTATAGAGAGGGACACAGCTGTGGGCAGCTAGAGCTCAGTCCCAGTGGGGATCATATGAGAGGCTCTGTGGAACATGCCTACACTGAGGGTCCAGGAAAGGCAGGTATTTATTCACCAACAACTTTCCCTCATTGGTAGAGGTCCACTCCTGGAGCCTTACCAGGCCACGTGCAAGCCAAACATGCCCCAGCTGCCAGAAGGAACTATCAGGCAGAGAAATACAGGAAGACATGGGTCTGCCTAGGAACTCTCTGAAGTGAACTCCAGTATAGGTTGAGGGAATGTGGGCAGGGAACCCACAGACTCTGTTCCACACGCCAAGGCCAGTGTGTCCCAGTGAATGTGGCTACGTCTGTGCTATGGTATGCCAGAACCAGGGCTTGGGGTCCAGGAGAACCCAGCTTGAATCCCATTCTATCATTCATTTATTGCAAATAGTTTTTGTATGCCTGGTGCTTGGGCCATACTTTACTAGTATGACTTCTTAGGGACTGGAGCCTGGATATCTGTATCTTCCTCTATAAGACAGGTATGAGAGAGGTACTGCAAGGATTAAATCAGATTATAGTTGCGTGAGAAGTTATCTGGAATCATGCCTGGCTTATAACAAAGACACCACAGATTTTAGGGCCCTGCCCTCATTCTCCCAATCCTGTTTCTATGTCCACCTTCCTCATCAGTGATGCTGCTGATATGTCACAGATAGTACACCTCAGGGTTCCCCAAGACCAATTTCAAGTTTGATGATTCACTCGAAAGATTCACAGAACTCAGAAAAGCTGTCATATTCAGGATTATAGTTTATTATGGTGAAAGAATGCAGACTAAAATCAGCACAGGAAAAAGGTACATGGGGCAGAGTCCAGAAGAAATCAGACACAAGCTTCCAGTTGTCCTTTCCCAATAGGGTCATATGATGCACTTAATTTTCCCAGCAGTGATGTGTGCAACATGTGAGAAGTGTCGACAACCAGGGAAGCTCACCCAAGCCTTGGTGTCCACAGTTTTTATTAGGGGTCAATCACATAGGCATGGAGTTAATCTTAGCAACTCCAATCTGCAGCCCCAACAGATCAAACTGATGCAGTATGGCCCACAGCTCTAGGCATACGAAAACCATTCAGCATAAATCACATCGTTAGCATAAACTATCTGGCATGGCTTAAAGCCTTAGACATAAACAGACCTTCTTATCAGGCAAGATATTCCTGGGACTCAAAGGTTATCTCTCACCAGCTTGTCAAGGGTCAGTAATGAACACCTTTGGAATATGCAGGGTTTGGGCAATCCAGGACTGTGGAGTTAATGCTTTACTGCACGAGATGCCACATCCTCTCCCTGGCTCCATGTCATACTCCTTCTTCGGGAGCCCATTCTCCAGAACTATTTAGAGTCAGTTCTCCAGAAGCCTAGAGGTCTCTACAAAAGCCACTAGAGAGATACTTCTGCAGTCATCCTAAGCCCTGCTTTAAGAATGACCATCTCAGTATCAACTACCAAAATTGAACCAGGAAGAAATAGAAAACCTGAACAGACCTATAACCACTAAGGAAATT
>NW_027397091.1:3770999-3793510 GCF_003265705.2 Callorhinus ursinus | reverse complement strand
ACTGGAGGGTGTTATGCTGAGTGAAATAAGTCAATCAGAGAAAGACACGTATCACATGACCTCACTGATATGAGGAATTCTTAATCTCAGGAAACAAACTGAGTGTTACTGGAGTGGTTGGGGGTGGGAGGGATGGGGTGGCTGGGTGATAGACATTGGGGAGGGTATGTGCTACGGTGAGCGCTGTGAATTGTGCAAGACTGTTGAATCACAGATCTGTACTTCTGAAACAAATAACGCAACATATTTTAAGAAAAAAGAAAAAGAAGAAGATAACAGGAGAGGAAGAAAAGGGGAGTAAGTCAGAGGGGGAGACGAACCATGAGAGATGATGGACTCTGAAAAACAAACTGAGGGTTCTAGAGGGGAGGAGGGTAGGGGGATGGGTTAGCCTGGTGATGGGTATTGAGGAGGGCACGTTCTGCATGGAGCACTGGGTGTTATGAACAAACAATGAATCATGGAACACTGCACCAAAAACTAATGATGTAATATATGGTGATTAACATAACAATAAAAAAATTTAAAAAAAAATGACCATCTCAGCCCATAAGCCCGTTATCAGGGCTCAGCCCCTCTCCTGCCCCCACCCCCCCAAAAGCAGATAGCCTGAGTCCTCCCAGAATGTGAAGGTAGACAGATCACCTATGAACACATGAAGGCTTTTTTATTTTTTTAAAGATTTACTTGAGAGAGTGTGTGCACAAGCTGGGGGAGGGGCAGATGGAGAGAGAGCGAGGGAGAGGGAGAGAAGCAGACTCCACGCTGAGTGGGGAGCCTAAAACAGCGCTCAATCTCACAACCCTGAGATCATGACTCAAGCTGAAATCAAGAGTCAGACCCTTAACTGAATGAGCCACCCAGGAACCCCCACATGAATGCTTCTATGTCTGTATGGTCCAATACAGTAGCCATTAGCTACATGTCATTATTGCATATTTGAAATTTAACTAAACTGAGGTGTGCCACAAGTGGAAAATGCACACCAGATTTTAAGATTTAGAACAAAAAAATGTAAAATATCTTAATATTTTAATAGTGATTACTAGTGGAAATAAATTTTAGATAAATTAAAACATTGAAATTAATTTTATTTTCTTTTCCTTCTCCTCATTATGGCTATGAGAAAATTTAAAATTACATATGGCTTGTATATTTCTAACGGACAATGTTGTTCTACATGGAAATGTGACACGTGGGATATGAGGCTGTAACTACACTCACAGGTCTTGATTTCCTCTCTGGACAACGCGACCATGTACCGTGACTGTTGTATAAATATATCATGGAAAATCGCAGATGGAGACAAACAGTTTACAGCTAATGACCCTAAAAGTTATCACCAAAAATAGCAATTTTATAGATTTGAGCATAGCTGACACAAATTTTTTTAGGCACACTTACCGGTGAGCATGATTCAAATCCCTGCCTCCACTACTGTACTCTACAAATTTCACAGTCATTTCCACCAAGTATTTGTAAGTAGGCTGTGCATCACGCCCCCCTCTGATACCTGCCCTTATTATTCTGTAGTCTTGAAGAGCTCCTGACTGTGGAGCTATCACCAGAAAAACCGTCAGTGAGATGCAGATGCACTTCAGACTTCCATTTCAAAAAGCTATTTGTACTCTCTCTACTCAACGCCATCTTTCCCCCTAGTAAAATCAGACTGTCGCCATGCATTACACACAGACTGAGAATTGCTCCCCCTTTCTCAAATATCCAGTAAATAGCAAGAGAAGACAGGAATTACAGGTAATATCTCAAATGATCCAGAGAGCAATCAAGAGTCTTTAAGAAGTTTCTTCAGTAAAAGGATAAAAATTGAAGAATCCACCTTATAAAACACTGGCAATGATACTGTTCACAATAAAGAGGAGTTTTATTTTATGAAAGACCCATGATGGTCTTTATTCAAGGATGTTTAATTTCTAAAGCCCCAAACCAACACGGTTTTAAGACAGGAGTCAAGAGCAGGATTTCACATCATGGTGTCACCAGGGAAAATGTATAAAAAAAAAAAAAGAGAGAGAGAGAGAGTGATTTCCAGAAAAAAAATGTAATGATTATAAGGCTTAATTTTTTTCCTATTAAACTGTATTGGTCCACGATGAAGCTCTAGAACAGCACTGTCAAAAATACAACACAAGGCACAATGTGAGATATGTACATAATTTTAAGTTTTTTATTAGCCACACTTTGTTTCAAAAAAGTAAACAGAGAGGTGGGGCGCCTCGATGGCTCGGTTGGGCGTCTGCCTTTGGCTCTGGTCATGATCCCAGGGTCCCTGCTCAGCAGGGAGCCTGCTTCTCCTTCTCCCTCTGCCTGCCACTCCCCCTGCTTGTGCGCGCTCTCTCTCTCTCTGTCAAATAAATAAATAAAATCTTAAAAAAAAGATAAATTTTAACAATATATTTCATTTAACCCTATACATCCAAAATAAATCATGTAATCAATATAAAATTATTAGTGAGATATTTTACATTCTTATTTTCATACTCTTTGAAATCTAGTCTGTGTCTATCCACAGCACATCATGATTCAGCCTGCATTTCAAGTGGAGAGTAACTTCCATATTGCACAGAACATTCTAGAAGTCATAGAATGACTTCCATATCGCAATAACATTCTAGAAGTCATAGAGTGACTTCCAAATTGCACAGAGCTGGAAAATAACCATCTTTTTCTGCTCTAGTAGTGGGTCTGGTAAGGGTCTCCCGTCTGCACATATTTTACTAAACATTAACAAATTTTTAGCTGAACACAGACTTAGAAAAACTGTATTATCCTTTGGTACCATCATTCTCTTTCCCTTAACTGTGCTTACTGAACATTTTATCAAATTCTTTGGTATATAATTTCTTGAATATATAACATCTTATTAAACATTTTAGCAATAGATTATAAACCCACATTAAACATTAGGAAATGGGTTCAGAGAAATCAACCTGCTTAGGGCCTCAGAGCAAGAAACAAGCTTGTGTGTCAAAACCTTGGTCTGTCTCTCAACTGAGATTTCCAGTGCATCACCCCAAACAGCACAGGAATGTAAAGAGTGATGGCTTGTAGCCAAGGTGAACCATTGGACCTAAAGTGACTCAGAAAGGCCTGGGATTAAAGGCACAGAGCTGTAAGGCTTTCAGAGCTCTCTCCAAAGGGAAAAGAATGAAAGCCCTTGGAAAGATCTGCAATTCCATTTGGGTCTTAGATCTTAGGATAAGACACAAAGCCACCACCTTACACTGGCGAAGAATGAAGCTATTATTTGTAAGTTATTTACAAACACATTTCAATTCATGAAGTCATATTTCATGTTAATTCCTGGGAACTTCAACTCCAACTCAGTCATTTTGAGGAACTGCACTGCTGGAACCCAGAACATCTCCTGAATCAGCCTAGTGTTTCCCGATATTTAAGGCCATCAACCTCATGGAATTTTTTTCACCCTTCATCAACCTGGAGTTCTGAGGCAAACTATTGAGGAAAGTAACTTGGTCACAGGCTTTGACCCCTGAAAAGAATGAGCAATTAACTGGTTGACTTCTTTATAAACCTAGAGATAATAACTAGATGTCCTACTAATCTACCACACAGCCTATTGGTTTTAGTCACTCCTGAGCCCACTTTGCTGACTTCAGTTATTTAATCAATGTCCCATAATCCTAGGACTTTATTTATTTACTGGTATATTATATATACATATTTTTTAAAGATTTTATTTATTTATTTGACAGAGAGAGACACAGCGAGAAAGGGAACACAAGCAGGGGGAGTGGGAGAGGGAGAAGAAGGCTTCCCGCCGAGCAGGGAGCCCGATGTGGGGCTCGATCCCAGGACCCTGGGATCATGACCCGAGCCGAAGGCAGACGCTTAACGACTGAGCCACTCAGGCGCCCCCAGTATATTATTTGATTACAACTCAGCACTTAACCAAAAGTGCCACTAAGAAAAAAAGATATTTAAAAAAGCCAGACTAATGAACACAGTAACTACTTGGCCCTTTTTATCAGTGGTTTTCAACCTTGACTTCACATTGGAATTACCCAGGGAGTTTAAAAAAAAAAAAAAAAAGCCTCGTTTCCCAGCAGAGATCCTGATTTAATTGGTCCAGGATGTGGCATGGGCATCAAGAATTTTAAAGCTCCCCTGATGATTCTAACATACAGCCAGGGTTGAGAATCACTGCTCTATATTCTCTACACATTATCCCTTAGTTATGTTAGCAGTGCAAGCTTAAGCAAAGTAAATGGACCATATTTCCTAAGATTCACATAAAAATGCCTTGAGACAATAAATATTCAATGTTATGCCCTTGGTTTTAACGGCAAGTAAATAAAAACATCCAGCCAAACAATATTTCTGCCATGGGTATTTTGTAACACTGAAGATATGAACTAACATACATGATAAATTCTTCCTTAGATTAAATCCCAGGAAAAACAAGGAGTGGTTTTTTTTTTTTTTCTTTTATTTTTGGAGGAGAGAGAGAGAGAGTACTCACACGTGTGCACAGGTGGAGGGGCAGAGGGAGAGAGAAGGATAATTTCCAGCAAGCTCCACACTTAGCACAGAGCCCGACTCGGGGCATGATCTCAGGACCCCAAGATCATGACCTGAGCCAAAATCAAGAGTCACTTAACCAACTGAGCCACCCTGGCAGCCCCCCCTCTTTTTTTCCCAGAAAATGGTATACTTTATTAATCAGATGAGATAAAATGAGCTTTTCATTTCAAGTACCTGAAATATCTATAATTTTGTTCCTTATAATTTTTCCTTCAGAAAAAATTGCCTTTGTCATGTGTTATTCTCAAATTCATAAGCCACATCCACTCATTTTTGGAAGTAGATGGAGTATAATAAAGCATAATCCATGCTTTTCTCCATTGAATAGAATCATCTGTTAACTTTCCTCACATGTTTTGTTTTGGTTTGTTTTTTTGCCCTTGACCTTTCTTGTGACCCTATCTTTGTTACATTTTCTCCACTGTGCTCAAAGGTCACAAGGCGCAGTCCTTAGCATGCCATACTCTGGATCTTTTTCTCTTTATGTCCCTCACCATCTATGAAAGTTTAACTGTCCTGGATGTCAATTTCCTCCTAATAATGTCCTACATACTAAACTTCATGTCAGTCTGCTTCTTGCGGAACTCCATCTGGGGCACACCCATGAGGTTGGCACAAATATTATACCCATTCTACAAATGAGTAAACTGATACCTAGGGGAGATTAAATTACCTGCCCAAGGTCCTATAGTGAATAGATGACAGAACTATAATTTGAACCCATATTTGACTTCAGAGCCTACTGCCACAAGAGCATCACTACCAAACCATGGCTACCAAATGGAGTGTTTTCAAATACTTTAAAAATAAGCATCAGTGTTTTGTGTCCACCTCTAGGAAACCTCTGGATAGTTCTTGGGATCCACACCTCTAAAAGGAAGGGGAAGGAAACAGGACTGGACAGGAGAAATTGAGCGGCAATGAAGCTCTAACAAAGGTCTCAGCCTTTGGAGATCTCAGGAACTGAGGTGGCCCCTTAATTGGGGTGAGAGGTCTAGGCCCTTTTACCCCTGGTAGTGATCAGTCACTGCATACAGGCTTCCCTTGCAAGGGGATCTCTTTTTGGGAGAAATACCTGAGGGCCCTTTTCTACAACATTCCAGCAGCTGGGGAGTAAGTTTAAGTTCTCCATTTCTGAAGATCTTTAAGAAATATGACGGTCTTCACCCCACAATTGTTCTAAGGAGACCACATCCCAGTGGTTAACCCAGAGACCCTCACCCTCAAAGACTACTGACCAGGTTCAACATGACCAAGCCAAGTAAACAGAATTTAGATCAGAACAGAGCAATCCTTTTTTTAGTAGTGGACTTGGTAGCAGTGATTAGGAGTGCCTGGGCATGTTGAAGAGACGAAGGAAAAAATGTCCTACCCTACAACCCAACCATGCCTCCGGGTTGCTGGTCCCTCATGAAACACCTGCTACCAAAGCACAAACTACCTGTGATGAAGCCTCTTCCTAAAAAATAGCAATATTCAAACAAACAAAATATTCAAATGAACAGTAAAATAAAAAATATCATACACCCTATTTTTTTCACCACCAGCTCTCAATTTCTTTCCCATCAATGAGCTATAAATTGATCAGGTTCAATTTGGAGGTTCAGCCTCAGAACACATGTCCCATGCTCCCCCCCTCCCTTTCATAGATTAAAAAAAGTAGTCACATCCAGGCAAATTCTCCTGACACCTGAAATAGAGTTTTAATATAAACTAAAATTTTACCTAAGTATTTATCTTTCTAATTCTCTAGGAATCTTTTCAACATCTGGCTCTTGTTGCTATTGGGAATCAAAGTTCCAGCTAACAGAGAAGAATTTTGTAGATAGTAATTTTGGTTTTGGTGAAAGCAGCCTTGGGGGTCCTAGAAGATCATATCCCAGTGGGTACGGAACTTGCTTATCATTTGTGAAATGGAATTAAATTATAGGCTGCACACTGTTTCTGCACACAAAAGCACACAGAGCCCCAATTCCTTGCACATGAGCCCCAGCACAGGTGGGCTTCCACAGTGATGAGTGATGGCCAGGACCAAATGGGGGTGGCTTCTGGAGTCACCGCCACTATTCTTGGAATGGCAGTCAGGTTGATATTTTGGGAGGATAAAGTTAAACCAAACATATATGACAAAGCAAATGAAAATCATAAATAAAAAGATTAAAAAGAAAAAAGATGCCAGAGACTGTGACTGCTACTTTTTTAGACTCTGGGTATTGTTGTGTTTCTGTAAATATTTTTTGGCTTTGGTTAGGAATGCAGTTAAATTTCTTAGAAACAGTTTGATCTTTTTAAGTCTTGTTTAAGATTCATTAGCTGGAACCAGAGCCATGTTTAGTCTATGGCTAATTATTCTCCCACTATTAAGTCAGATCTTTCTGAGTAAATTATTCTAATACCCTGTGTGGCTGGTGGGAACAGCCACCATTTCTTGTCCCATATGAGTGCCAGGCACTATTCCCTCTAATCCTTTCAGAGGCATTCATCAGTACTGAGCACAGCAAAACTGATAAGCATTGTTGCATACTCAAGGCAGACCCTATGAGGATTTCTGGGGCACTTCTTTCATGCAGCTCTGTCCTGCACACACTAGCTGCTTTTAGTCTCCCTGGTATCTCAGCTCTGTTTCTTCACCTCAGAGAGTCTGCCAGGCTTTGCTGGGTTCCTCCTGCTGTGTTATGGCCTGGAAACCCAAGGCAGTCATCTGGGTCAGGAGCAGGGTTTACCTCTTTTGTTTCTCATCTCTCAAATATCACTGTCCTTTGATACCTGATGCCCAATGTCTCTGAAAAGTGTTGCTTCAAATATTTCATTTGTGTGTGTGTGTGGAGGGGGGGGAAGGGAGGTGGGGTGAAAGAAGAGGAGGGTTACTTCAGTTGGGAGGATAAATTCAATTCTTGTTACTCCATCTTGGCCAAAAGCAAGGCCAAAAGCCAAAGCATAGTTAAAATCTAAGAAGCACAATTACACATATAGCATGGAATTATCTCCAAGCTATTTTGTTAAATTAAAAAAAAGGATCAGCACAGTATGTATATGTAACCATTTATGCCAAATAAATACCATACACACACACACACACACACACACACACACACACACTGATACATGTATAAGCAGGCAAAAATTCAAAGTAATATGCAAGAAAGTATAAAAATGGACTTTCTGACATGTATCATATGACCTCACTGATATGAGGAATTCTTAATCTCAGGAAACAAACCGAGGGTTGCTGGAGCAGTGGGGGGTGGGAGGGATGGGGTGGCTGGGTGATAGACATTGGGGAGGGGTATGTTTTATGGTGAGTGCTGTGAATTGTGTAAGACTGTTGAATCACTGATCTGTACTTCTGAAACAAATAATGCAACATATGTTAAGAAAAAAAAGAAGAAGATAGCAGGAGGGGAAGAATGAAGGGGGTAAATCAGAGGGGGAGACGAACCATGAGAGACGATGGACTCTGAGAAACAAACTGAGGGTTCTAGAGGGGAAGGGGGTGGGGGGATGGGTTAGCCTGGTGGTGGGTATTAAAGAGAGCACATTCTGTGTGGAGCACTGGGTGTTATGCACAAACAATGAATCATGGAACACTACATCAAAAACTAATGATGTAATGTATGGTGATTAACATAACAATAAAAACATTTAAAGAAAAAAAAAACGGACTTTCTGGGGTGCCTGGGTGGCACAGTCAGTTAAGTGTCCTGACTCTTAGTTCTGTCTCAGGTCACGATCTCACGGTTGTGGGATCAAGCCCCGCATAGGGCTCTGCACAGAGTCTGCTTGAGACTCTCTCCCTCTGCCCCTCCCCCCCAAAACAAATAAATAAATAAATCTGAGAAAAACTGGGGGGGCTTTCTTTAGGATCGGCAGTGGTAGGAGACTCATTTTTCATTGTATTTTGGACTGAATTCTTAGCCATGTGATTATCTAATAACAAAAATTACCAAGAAAAAGTACTGCCTATTTTTCCATTGCCTCATAACAACAGTACACGTAATACTTACCTTGCTGTAAGTATAACACATGCTAGTTTATTAGATTATATCTAGAAGTCACCATCCCAAATGGCATTAGCTCTGTTTAATTCCATTCTTATTATGTCTGTTCTTCAGTTGCCCAGACATATGCAAAGGAACTTTTCTTAGAGGACAAAGCTCCAAGTCAGTCAGCAAGAATATATAGAGTTCCTAAATCATTATTAATGCTAACCTATGGTAATGTTTCTGTTTTGGATAGATGTGAAATAAGTCAGTTTAAATGAAGAAACGAAGAATTTCTTCAGCATCCCTTTGTATGTCATGTTCCTTTTGGCTTAGTATCCTACCACTATGATTGGTTGTCCATGGGATGGACGTGCATCCTTTGAGTTTAAAAATTGTGGGTGAAAATGAAGATTTCTAAGGTCCCTTAGCTCAGTTATCTGGTGCCTGTCTGATTCCTGTAAATATTTAGGCCTGAGAGGCCTGCAATGAAATATAAAGGATTAAAACAGTGCTAGTGGTCAAAGGGCAGGCCCAAGGATCAGGTCAAGATAAATATTTCACATATGGTGAACCACAGCTCTTAGTAATCTTAATCACATAATTTGGCACTGATTTCTCTCTCCCTTCCATTGCTCTCTAGTTGCATCATGGATGTGTGTCTTCTTTTGATCTAGAGCAGAGAAATCTTATTTCATGTTTCTCTAGTGTCTGTCCTTACAACTCTGTGCCAAATAGTAGACACCGAATATATGCCATAAATCTTGACTTCACAATAAAAATATAAAAGTGTCACCGGCCACTCTTACACAGAAAAAAGAGTCCCCTGAGAGGCAAAAGCTATTAATATCTAGTATCTCTAGGTATGACTGGGTTGGTCTGCTGGGAGGAAACTAAAAGAAGATCTCAATCAACCAATCAGTCAAATCAATCAGAACAGAAAGAAGAAAAAAGGCAAAAAGAAAAACAGAGAGAGAGCAATGAGGGAACGCTTTTTGTGGAGAGAAGTAGTATAGCTCCTGGCAGTTGCCTCACTGCCTAAGACCAAGATTCCAGCCTTGCTGGGAACTCAACAGTGCAGGCATCCTCCACCAGGATGGAGACCTTCCATGAGGTTCAATTATAGGCAGAATTTCTTAGAGGCAGAAAATTACTATAAAAGTGCTAGGAACTAGGAAAGCTCAAGGACCCATCTTACTGTCATTTACATTTTTCAACCCTATATACTAAAAAAACTTTAGCCCAAAGAAAGTAAAATGTAAGAAATCAGCACACAGATGTGAAAGCCCAGTATAGAGTTAGGGAAAACCAGTTTATGACAACCATCACCAAAAGCCACCCAAAATCACAAGGATAAAATTTACATTTTTATCTTTGGAATAATTGGTCCTTTTCATTTTGTCTTCTGAGAGGGCACCCTTCTGCCCTGCAGTTATCTGATTAGGTAATATCTAAAGTATCTAATAAGGAATATTTGCTATGGATTAACTACCTTGTTGTCAATGTATTTTCCTGCAGAAAACTGGGGACATTTCCTTTATAGTGAAGTATAAATGCAGAAACATCGTAGGCTGGAAGTGGTTAACATCTGATTCTGCCAGCTTTCAGGTCCCATATTCCCTGGAAAAGTATGTAGTCCATTCCCTCCTCTTATTTTTATTTTTATTTAAATTAAAAAAAATAACCTCTCTCTTCCACAGCATTCTACCCCATATTTCTGAATAAAACAGAAAGTAGGTATTAACAAAAAAGACTGGGAAATATTTTAAAATGCCTTCTTTAAATAAGCAAGGATTATGCAATAAGTGGCCTAGCATTTCTTGAAGGTGTTTTTCATACTTGCTCACTGATAGAGAGTAATTATACAACAGGTTCATAACTCAAGAAGGTGTAGTGGCTATGCCTCTAGACCCAGGTCTAGCTCATTTTGACTTCCAGGTGCTAACTGATGGGAACAGTGTGTGTGTGCAGCTCCAAAGAAAAGAGCTCCATGGAGGAGTCCACACAGCTAGACACCCTAGGCCGTGGGCAGGAATGACTCAAAATTATTTCAGGCAGAAAGGGAGGATGGAAAAGATAAAAAAGTGGATGCTGGGATGTGTCTGTAGACTGGGAAAGACTGTGGTCATCTAGAAGATGGGGTTTAAAACTTCATGTCCCAAATGCTGATGACCACCAGCAGAAGTTATCACTCAGGGCAATAGGGCATAAGGGAAAATTATATAGTGTAGGATTCACAGGATGTTTTTGTACAAATGAAATCCAGTTACGATCAACAGCAATGATGGTCTTAATAGGAAAAAAAAAAAAGAGTAATGCAAAATTAACCTGAGAGATATCTTTTATCTGATTACAGTGAAACTCCTAACCAAGAATAAATCTTCTGTCTTCTGGATCTCATCCCATCCCTCTACAATCTGTATTTTTTTTTTAACAGCTTTGAGATATAACTCCCTTACCACAAAAATCATCCATTGAAAGTGTACAATTAAATGTTTTTAGTACATTCACAGAGTTGTGCAAATATCAGCACAATCTAATTTTAAAATACTTCATCACTCCAAACAAGAAACCCCATATCCACTGGCAATCACTCCATCAAAGAACAAGAAAGAATGCTTAGCAATAAAACTGTGATTTTACAAAATATAGAAATAACAGAAGAACGTGAAGAAATTTCAAAGACTGTAAAGCAAAATAAAAGTGGAAGTTATCAGTGAAAAGAAATAGAGAGGTCCAATGGCCAACAAATGAGTCCCATAAATATAAGACAAAGAAAGTGGTAAAAAGAAATTTTCAAATAAACAATGGGAAATTCCCTTGGGTTGAAGAAAAACTGAAGACTGAGAAATGCCAATGAGCCCCCAAGGAAAATAAATGAGCAATCCCCACACCCCCAAAAAGCCCGCATTTAGATATATCTTCAAGAAATTTCAGCACATCAAAAAAAAAAAAGAAAAAAAAAGATTCTAAAAGCTCCCACGTAGGTAAAAACACCCAGATCACACATAGTATAAATAAACATCCTGAATAATAAAAAATACTGGGGCAATGCCTTCAAGCCCCAAGGTTAAATGACTTTTGATCTGGAATTCAACAGCCAATCTTGTTATCAGTTGAGTGTGAGAGCAAAACAAAGACATTTTAATGCATGCAAAACATTTAAGAAAGCAAACAGCCTCCATGGTCCTTTCCTAGGAAATTACTTAAGGACCAGAAAATCCACAAAGAGAATATGGGATCCAAGAAACTATGGGACAATCCTGGAGAGGCATCAAGAGAGATGAGGTAACATGATGAAATCTGAGCAGACCTAGAAAGAAATTTAAAAATTAAAAAATTGAAAAGGAAAAAGAAAGAGGGAATGAAAAAGGAGAGAAAGGAGGGTAGAGAGACTAAATGAGAAAGAGAAGTCCTATAATATTCGGATATCCTGTATAATTAAAAACTTGCATTAATTTAGACATATTATAAAGACATGTTCTAAAAAAATAATTTAGAAATGTTAAGAAAAACAAAACACTGAATAAAATAATTATTACAATATTAAAAAAAACTTTAGCTTTTTCACATCGGGTTTGCTGCCAGAACACAGTTGTCGTGAAAACCACCGCTCAACCTAAAACAAAACGGGAAAGGAAAAGACTCACATCAACATCGTCGTCATTGGACACGTAGATTCGGGCAAGTCTACCACTACTGGTCATCTGATCTACAAATGTGGTGGGATCGACAAAAGAACGATTAAAAATTTGAGAAGGAGGCTGCTGAGACATGAAAGGGCTCCTTCAAGTATGCCTGGGTCTTGGATAAACTGAAAGCTGAACGTGAACGTGGTATCACCATTGATATCTCCCCATGGAAATTCGAGACCAGAAAGTATTATGTGACCATCACTGATGCCCCCAGACAGAGACTTTATCAAAAACATGATTATAGGCACATCTCAGGCTGACTGTGCTGCCCTGATTGTGGCTGCTGGTGTTGGTGAATTTGAAGCTGGTATCTCCAAGAATGAGCAGACCTGTGAGCGTGCCCTTCTGGCTTACACACTGGGTGTAAAACAACTAATTGTTGGTGTTAACAAGATGGACTCCACTGAGCCACCCTACAACCAGAAGAAATACGAGGAAATCGTTAAGGAAGTCAGCACCTACCTTAAGAAAATTGGCTACAACCCCGATAGAGTAGCATTGGTACCAATTTCTGGTTGGAATGGTGACAACATGCTGGAGCCAAGTGCTAACATGCCTTGGTTCAAGGGATGGAAAGTCACCCATAGAGATGGGAATGCCAGTGGAACCACACTGCTTGAAGCTCTGGAATGCATTCTGCCACCAACTTGTCCAACTGACAAGCCCTTGCATCTGCCTCTCCAGGACGTCTACAAAACTGGTGGTATTGGTACTGTCCCTGTGGGCCGAGTGGAGACTGGTGTTCTTAAACCTGGCATGGGGTCACCTTTGCTCCAGTCAATGTTACAACTGAAGTAAAGTCTGTTGAAATGCACCATGAAGATTTGAGTGAGGCTCTTCCTGGGGACAATGTGGGCTTCAATGTCAAGAACGTATCTGTCAAAGATGTTCGTCATGGCAATGTGCCTGGTGACAGCAAAAATGACCCACCAATGGAAGCAGCTGGCTTCACAGCTCAGGTGATTATTCTGAACCATCCAGGCCAAATCAGTGCTGGATATGCACCTGTGCTGGATTGTCACACAGCTCACGTTGCTTGCAAGTTTCCTGAGCTGAAGGAGAAGAAAGATCATCGTTCCGGAAAAAAGCTGGAAGATGGTCCCAAGTTCTTGAAATCTGGTGATGCTGCCGTTGTTGATATGGCTCCCGGCAAGCCTATGTGTGTTGAGAGCTTCTCTGACTCTCCTCCTCTGGGCCGTTTTGCTGTTCATGACATGAGACAGACACTTGCCGTGGGTGTCATCAAAGCAGTGGACAAGAAGGCAGCTGGAGCTGGCAAGGCCACCAAGTCTGCCCAGAAAGCTCAGAATGCTAAATGAGTATTATCCCCAAAACCTGCCACCCCAGTCTTAATCAGTGGTGGAAGAACGGTCTCAGAACCATTTGTGTCAATGGGCCATTTAAGTTTAATAGTAAAAGACTGGTTAATGATAACAATGCATCATAAAACCTTTAGAAGGAAAGGAGAATGTTTTGTGGACCATTTGTGTGTGTGCGTGTGTGTGTGTGTGTGTGTGTGTGTGTGTGTGTGTGTGGCAGTTTTAAGTTATTAGTTTTTAAAATCAGTATTTTTTAATGGAAACAACTTGACCAAAAATCTGTCACAGAATTTTGAGATCCATTAAAACAAAAGTTTAATGAGGAAAAAAAAAAACCTTTAAGGGGAGATTTTCACTAATTAAAGGAAATCATATATATTTGGTCTTGATGTTAAGACTATTCTCCTTGGGGCACCTGGCTGGCTCAGTCTGTGGAGCATGCAACTCGATCACAGGGTTGTGAGTTTGAGTCCCACTTTGGGGGTAGAAATTATTTTAAAAATAATACTAATATAACCTTTTAAAAGAAGAATATTCTCCTTAAAGTGACCCAATCGTAATGCAAGTTCTGAGATCCTGCATACATGGAAATGTATTTGCTGTCACACCTGAATTATGTTCCACACATATAATGGAATTACAGTTTAGTTACACGCAGCCTGTATGCAAAGCAACAGCTTTTCTTAGATCTTTGAGGTCATCTTTCTATTTTCTCTTCAAGTTCTCATCTATTTCATGCATTATTTGTTTCACCCAGCATCAGCTGTGTCATTTGTTCAACTGTTTTTCAGAAGTCCCATCACCAGCAACCATTTGTGTTGTATTTGTCACCCGTATCTGAAGTGACACTTGTAAAACATAGGATTTTAGCTAAGTACATTACCACCCTCAATAATACAAGACTTCTATTAGTAAAGAGGAAAGGGAAATGACTATCATTTAGGCAGCTAGTAGTCTACCCATCTATATGCTACAAAATTAACTACACAGCTAGTTATACTTTTTGAAATTATATATGCTCATATATATGTCTGGATCTTTTCTAATAGGTTCAGAATCAATTACCATTCAGTGACAGTCTCTCAGGGGCTTTCACATAATCCTTAAAATAATTCTGTGAACTAAAGATTCTCATCAGTTTGCAGATTAAAATCCAGAAGTTCAGCATGATAAAAGAACTTGCCCAAGGCTATAAAACTAGGAAATAACGGAATTAGGACTCAAATGCAAATCATGGCGATTGTGATTTCAGGGTTATTTCCATGCTATCACCTCCTCCAGTAACCCTTCCTGCCACAGGTTAAATTTCCTTCTCAGAGTCTGTCTTCAATGGAAAATTATATACATTTATATCCAAATGCCACCTCATCTACCTGCCTCAGTTAGCTCAAGCCCATTAGCTAAAATAGAAAATGTTCATCAACTTTACCCAATATTAAGAAAAACAACCTAAAGGGCCATAGATCAAAATGTAGAACAACCAGTCATAAGTACAAAAGACCTAAAGCTATGTCCTACAGCACAGAGAAATGTAGGAAGTGAGCACTTAATTCCTACTGACATAAATATCCTCTGCAATTCACGCATTTTTTATTCATTTTTTCAACATGTACTACCAATAAGGTGAATCTTTGTTTTCAAAAAGCAGCAAGACACAATGCAGCATGTCTCAAAAGTTTCTATAAATATAGATTGAATGCACAGAGATTGAATTCCTTGCTCTTTAGTACCCAGAAGCATCTGAGTACTCACATTTCATGAACACAACTTTCTTTGAAGCATTCCACTTTTTAATACAAAAATCAAATCAAATAGTCATGCATGGTGCAACTGGAGGGGAACATTAATTAAAGAAGCATATTTGTTGCAGCAGAATCCAACCTCAGAACAGCTGTCTGTGAAGTCTGCTCCAAGACAGACCTAGATTCTAAATACAAAATAAGTGCAACAAAATATGGAAGACAGGGTAAGATCTTAAGGGGGGGGAACTAATAATGGAAGACTACCAGAAACCTGATGACTTCAGAGGAGTAATTAATACTGATTAACACTAAGATCATTAGGAAAAGTGCTAAGCAACTTAAGAGTAATGTCTAAGACAAAAGAAACAGATATATAAGTCCCAAACATTAAACAAAATACTGCATCAGTCCTGTTAAAGATTGCATACAAAAATGAAAGCAGAAATAGGCGGAGCAAGATGGCAGAGGAGTAGGAGACCTGGATTTCATCTGGTCTCAAGATTTCAGCTGAATAGGGATCAAACCATTCTGAACACCTACGAACTCAACAGGAGATTGAAGAAAAGAATAGCAACAACTCTCTGAACAGAAGAGCGACCACTTTCTGGAAGGTAGGACGTGCAGAGAAGTGAATCCGAGGCGATATTCGGGAGGATAGACGGCGGGGGAAGGGCCTCCGCCGGCCGCTTCTGGCAAGTGATAGAGCTGCAGAGCACAAAATCGGATCTTTTAGAAGTCGGCTCCGCTGAGGGACATCGCTCCAGTGGCTAACCTGGGGGTAGAACCCTCGCAGGACAGTGTGGTCTCAGGACCCTCGGGATCACAGAAAGACCGGGTGTGCCTGCGTGCAGCAGAGCTCCCGGGTATCAGAGCGGGGAAGTGGGTTGCAGAGATGGAGCCGAGGTGTGGGCTCCCAGCTCGGGCCTGCCATAAACTGTGATGGGTGACAGTCGGGCCAATGCTTCTCCAACGGGGACCCAACAATCAGCAGAGCCGGGGAGACTCCCCTTCCACCCCCGGGGAGGAGCGGCACGGGAGCACACCGCAGGGATCTGCTCGGTTTGGAGACTCCACACGGGGTCGGGTGCCAGAGATAGAAACGCTCGGTCACAGGCCGGGTGAGCACGGAGTGCAGCCAGAGACCGGGGACATGGGGTAGTGACTGACTACTTTTCTCTGGGGGCGCACTGAGGAGCGGGGCCCGAGTCCTTGGCTCCTCCAGGGCGGAGAGTGAGAGACCGCCATTTTCACTCTCGTCCTCCAAAGCTGTATGGAAAGCTTGCAGGGAACAAAAGCTCTTGAAAGCAAACCCGAGCAGCTTGCTTAGCTCGGACCAACAAGGGCTGGGCAATTCCGCCTCCAGCAAAGACATTTGGGAACCACAGCAACAGGCCCCTCCCCCAGAAGATCAGCACGAACAGCCAGCCAGCAAGCCAAGACCAAGTTTACCCATCAAGGAGAACGGCAGAACTCCAGGGCGAGAGGAATACTGCACATAGAATTCATGGATTTTTTACCATGATTCATTAGTCTTTAAAAGTTAATTTTTAACTGTTTTTTTAATATTTCTTTTTCCCTTTTTCAACCATCTTATCAATCCCTTTTTAAAAAATTTTTTTTTATTTTTCATTTTTAGTGTCATATTCTATCCCTTCATAGTAGTTACCCTTATTTTTGGCATATATATATATAAGTTGTTCTCTCTTTAAAATTTTGAGATACAGTTTCTTCTAACAGATCAAAATATACCCTAAATCTCTAGTGTATGGCTTTGTTCTAGTCTCCTGCCTGATCACATTCTCTCCCTTTATCCTTTTTTAAATCCTTTTCTTTCTTTGTTCAAGTACCTTATCAATTCCTCTTTTAAAATTTTTTATAATTTATATCTTTACAGTCATATTCCATCCCATCATTGTATCAACGCTTATTTTGTACATATATAAGTCTTTCTTTCTTTAAAATTTTAGGAGGCACTTTCCTCTAACAGACCAAAATACACCCAAAATCTAGTGTGTGGCACTGATCGATGCACTAGCCTGATCATATTTGATCATATTCTGTTTTTTTTGTTTTATTCTGTTTTTGTTTGTTTTTATCTTTTTTTTTCTTTCTCTTTCTTTTTTCTTTCTTTACCTTAGTTTTCCCCTGGTTTCAGGTCTTTTCTGATTTACTTAGAGTATATTTTCTGGGGACGTTGTTAACCTGTTAGCATTTTGTTCTCTCATTCATCTATTCTCCTCTGGACAAAATGACAAGATGAAAAAAGTCACCTCAACAAAAAGAAAAAGAGGTAGTACCATGAGTCAAGGACCTACTCAATATGGACATTAGTACAATGTCAGATCTAGAGTTCAGAATCATGACTTTAAAGATACTAGCTGGGCTTGAAAAAAGTGTGGAAGTTATTAGAGAAACCCTTTCTGGAGAAATAAAAGAACTAAACTCTAACCAAGTCAAAATCAAAAAGGCTATTGATGAGGTGCAATCAAAAATGGGGGCACTAACTGCTAGGATAAATGAGGCAGAAGAGAGAATTAGTGATACAGAAGACCAAATCATGGAAAATAAAGAAGCTAGAAAAAGAGAGATAAACAACTACTGGATCACGAGGGCAGAATTCGAGAGATGAGTGATATGATAAGATGAAACATTAGAATAATTGGGATCCCAGAAGAAGAAGAAAGAGAGAGAGGGGCAGAAGGTATATTGGAGCAAATTATAGCAGAGAACTTCCCTAATGTGGGGAAGGAAACAGGCATCAAAATCCAGGAGGCACAGAGAACCCCTCTCAAAATCAATAAAAATAGGTCAGCACCCCGACATCTAATAGTAAAACTTACGAGTCTCAGAGACAAAGAGAAAATCTTCAAAGCAGCTCGGGAGAAGGGATATGTAACCTATAATGGTCGAAACATTAGATTGGCAACAGACCTATCCACAGAGACCTGGCAGGCCAGAAAGGACTGGCATGATATCTCCACAGCACTAAACGAGAAAAATCTGCAGCCCAAGAATACTATATCCAGCTAGGCTCTCATTGAAAATTGAAGGAGAGATAAAAAGTTGGACAAACAAAAACTAAAGGAAATTACAAACACAAAACCAGCCCTCCAAGAAATATTGAAAGGGGTCCTCTAAGCAAAGAGAGAGCCTAAAAGCAGCATAGACCAGAAAGGAACACAGACAATATACAGTCACAGTCACCTTACAGGAAATACAATGGCACTAAATTCGTATCTTTCAATAGTGACCCTGAATGTAAATGGGCTCAATGCCCCAATCAAAAGACAGGCTATCAGATTGGATTAAAAAACAAGACCCATCAATAGGTTGTCTGCAAGAGACTTACTTTAGACCCAAAGACACCCCCACATTGAAAGTGAGGGCGTGGAAAACCATTTACCATGCTAATGGACACCAAAAGAAAGCTGGGGTGGCAAAACTTATATCAGAAAAAATAGATTTAAAATAAAGACTGTAATAAGATATGAAGAAGGACACTATATCCTACTTAAAGGGTCTATCCAACAAGAAGATCTAACAATTGTAAATATCTATGCCCCGAACATGGGAGCAGCCAATTATCTAAGGCAATTAATAACAAAAGCAAAGAAACACATTGACAACAATACAATAATAGTGGGGGACTTTAACACCCCCCTGACTGAAATGGACAGATCCTCTAAGCAAAAGATCAACAAGGAAATAAAGACTTTAAATGACACACTGGACCAAATGGACTTCACAGACATATTCAGAACATTCCATCCCAAAGCAATGGAATACACATTCTTCTCTAATGCCCATGGAACATTCTCCAGAATAGATCACATCCTAGGTCATAAATCAGGTCTCAACCGATACCAAAAGATTGGGATTATTCCCTGCATATTTTCAGAGCACAGTGCTTTGAAACTACAACTCAATCACAAGAGGAAAGTTGGAAAGAACTCAAGTACGTGGAGGCTAAAGAGCATCCTACTAAAGAATTAAAAAAATTGATGGAAACCAATGAAAATGAAAACACAACTGTTCAAAATCTTTGGGATACAGCAAAGGCAGTCCTAAGAGGAAAGTATATAGCAATACAAGCCTTTCTCAAGAAACAAGAAAGGTCTCAAATACACAACCGAACCCTACACCCAAAGGACCTAGAGAAAAAAAAGCAAATAAAGCCTAAACCCAGCAGGAGAAGAGAAATAATAAAGATGAGACCAGAAATCAATGAAAGAGAAACCAAAAGAACAGTAGAACAGATCCACGAAACTAGGAGCTGGTTCTCTGAAAAAATTAACAAGACTGATAAACCCCTGGCCAGAGTTATCAAAAAGAAAAGAGAAATGACCCAAATTAACAAAATCATGAATGAAAGAGGAGAGATCACAACCAACACCAAGACATACAATTATAAGAAGATATTATGAGCAACTCTATGCCAGCAAATTAGATAACCTGGAAGAAATGGATGCATTCCTAGAGATGTATCAACTACCAAAATTAAACCAGGAAGAAATAGAAAACCTGAACAGACCTATAGCCACTAAGGAAATTGAAGCAGTCATCAAAAATCTCCCAACAAACAAAAGCCTGGGGCCAGATGGCTTCCCAGGGGAATTCTGCCAAACATTTCAAGAATTAATACCTATTCTCCTGAAACTGTTCCAAAAAATAGAAATGGAAGGAAAACTTCCAAACTCGTTTTATGAGGCCACCATTACCTTGATCCCAAAACCAGACAAAGACCCCATCAGAAAAGAGAATCACAGACCAATATCCTTGATGAACATGGATGCAAAAATTCTCACCAAAATACTAGCCAATAGGATCCAACAGTACATTAAAAGGATTATTCACCATGACCAAGTGGGATTTATCCCTGGGCTGCAAGGCTGGTTCAACATCCACAAATCAATCAACGTGATACAATACATTAACAAAAGAAAGAACAAGAATCATAGGATCCTCTCAATAGATGCAGAGAAAGCATTTGACAAAGTATAGCATCCTTTCTTGATCAAAACTCTTCAGAGGATAGGGATAGAGGGTACATACCTCAATATCATAAAAGCCATCTATGAAAAACCTACAGCGAATATCATTCTCAATGGGGAAAAGCTGAGAGCTTTCCCCCTGAGGTCAGGAACGTGGCAGGGATGTCCACTATCAACACTGCTATTCAGCACAGTATTAGAAGTCCTAGCCACAGCAATCAGACAACAACAAGAAATCCAAGGCATCCAAATCGGCAAAGAGGAAGTCAAACTCTCACTCTTTGCAGATGATAGGATACTGTATGTGGAAAACCCAAAAGACTCCACCCCAAAACTGCTAGAACTCATATAGGAATTCAGTCAAGTAGCAGGATATAAAATCAATGCACAGGAATCAGTAGCATTCCTATACACCAACAACGAGACAGAAGAGAGACAAATCAAGGAGTCGATCCCATTTACAATTGCACCCAAAACCATAAGATAGCTAGGAATAAATCTAACCAAAGAGGCAAAGGATCTGTACTCAGAAAACTACAAAATACTCATGAAAGAAATTGAAGAAGACACAAAGAAATGGAAAAACGTTCCATGCTCATGGATTGGAAGAACAAACATTGTGAAGATGTCAATGCTACCTAGAGCAATCTACACATTCAATGCAATCCCCATCAAAATACCATCCACTTTTTTCAAAGAAATGGAACAAATAATCCTAAAATTTGTATGGAACCAGAAGAGACCCCAAATAGCCAGAGGAATGTTGACAAAGAAAAGCAAAGCTGGTGGCTTCACAATTCTGGACTTCCAGCTCTATTACTAGGTTGTCATCATGAAGACAGTATGGTACTGGCAGAAAAACAGACCCATAGATCAATGGAACAGAATCGAGAGCCCAGAAATGGACCCTCAACTCTATGGTCAACTTATCTTTGACAAAGCAGGAAAGAATGTCCAATGGAAAAAGACAGTCTCTTCAACAAATGGTGTTGGGAAAATTGAACAACCACGTGCAGAAGAATGAAACTGGACCATTTCCTTACACCACACACAAAAATAGACTCCAAATGGTTGAAAGACCTAAATGTGAGACAGGAGTCCATCAAAATCCTAAGGAAGAATACAGGCAGCAACCTCTTCGACCTCAGCCGCAGCAACTTCTTCCTAAAAATATCGCCAAAGGCAAGGGAAGCAAGGGCAAAAAGGAACTATTGGGATTTCATCAAGATAAAACGCTTTTGCACAGCAAAAGAAACAGTCCACGAAACCAAAAGACAACCGACAGAATGGGAGAAAATATTTGCAAATGACATATCAGATAAAGGGCTAGTATTCAAAATTTATAAAGTACTTATCAAACTCAACACCCAAGGAACAAAGAATCCAATCAAGAAATGGGCAGAAGACATGAACAGACATTTTTCCAAAGAAGACATCCAAATGGCCAACAGACACGTGAAAAAGTGCTCAACATCGCTCGGCATCAGGGAAATCCAAACCAAAACCTCAATGAGATACCACCTCACACCAGTCAGAATGGCTAAAATTAACAAGTCAGGAAATGACAGATGTTGGCGGGGATGCGGAGAAAGGGGAACCCTCCTACACTGTTGGTGGGAATGCAAGCTGGTGCAGCCACTCTGGAAAACAGTATGGAGGTTCCTCAAAAAGTTGAAAATAGAGCTACCATACGATCCAGCAATTGCACTACTGGGTATTTACCACAAAGATACAAATGTAGGGATCCGAAGGGGTACGTGCACCCCGATGTTTACAGCAGCAATGTCCACAATAGCCAAACTGTAGAAAGAGCCAAGATGTCCATCGACAGATGAATGGATAAAGAAGATGTGGTATATATACACAATGGAATATTATGCAGCCATCAAAAGGAATGAGATCTTGCCATTTGCAACGACGTGGATAGAACTAGAGGGTGTTATGCTCATTGAAATAAGTCAATCAGAGAAAGCCATGTATCATATGACCTCACTGATATAAGGAATTCTTAATCTCAGGAAACAAACTGAGGGTTGCTGGAGTGGTGGGGGGTGGGAGGGATGGGGTGGCTGGGTGATAGACATTGGGGCCTCAGGGTATGTGCTATGGTGAGCGCTGTGAATTGTGCAAGACTGTTGAATCACAGACCTGTACTTCTGAAACAAATAATGCAATATATGTTAAAAAAAAAAAAAAAAGAAGAAGATAGCAGGAGGGGAAG
>NW_027397091.1:3724959-3770899 GCF_003265705.2 Callorhinus ursinus | reverse complement strand
GGGGGGACGGGTTAGCCTGGTGATGGGTATTAAAGAGGGCACGTTCTGCATGGAGCACTGGGTGTTATGCACAAACAGTGAATCATGGAACACTACATCAAAAACTAATGATGTAATGTACGGTGATTAACAATTAAAAAATTTAAAAAATGAAAGCAGAAATATCAAGAAAGGAGAAATTTTAAAACTGAAAACAAGATGTTAGAAAGATCATAAGGGTGCCTGACTTCAGCTCAGGTCATAATCTTGGGGTCCTGGGATCCTGCACTACTCGTCCCTTCTCCCTCCCCCTCCCCTTTGCACCTCCCCCCAAGCTCGTGCTCTCTCTCAAATAAAATCTTTAAAAAAATTTTTTTTCATTTTTTTTAAAGATTTTATTTATTTATTAGAGAGAGTGCGAGAGAGAAACAGCATGAGAGGGGAGAGGGTCAGAGGGAGAAGCAGGCTTCCCACTGAGCCGGGAGCCTGACGTGGGACTCGATCCCAGGACTCTAGGATCATGACCTGAGCCGAAGGCAGTCACCCAACCAAAAATTTTTTTAAAAATGAATAAAAAATTAAAAAATTAAAAGCGAACTTCATCTTCATTGTAATAAGGAAAAGGATACTACCAGAAATGAAACCTACAAAGAGAATATACACCAAAACAGTGATATTTGGATCCTAAGGAGAACCTTGGTGAGGGGGACATAGAACCCTCAGACACTGATCAAGAAACAGTATTCCTGCTTAATAAGGCACAGTACTGGAAGGCCTGTCTTGTGATTCATTGTTAGTAATGAAATCGAAGTCTGTGGACCGAGCATGGGAAAAGGCAGATAATGTCCCCCAAGAGACCCAACCCAAAACCAAAGAACAGCAGGAGAGGTGAAGCTGAAGGTGAAACAGACATGCCATTTCTAATTGTGTATGACCTGTCCTGGGAACGTAGAGGGACCTTCTGGAGGTGAGGCACTGCCAAGAAGGAGGAGAGAGTCATCCCCAGGTCATAGCACAGGGAGTGTAACTAGGTGGACATTGCTATGACCCACACAGAGATGGAGAGCGATGTGTTCCCCAGCAAAGAGTATTCTTAAAAAGATTCGGTGAGGAGATAATGAAGAAAACAAATCCAAATAGAAATTTAATGCTGTTTCACCTTCCTACCCATCCTCAAAACACATTTGAAAATAGCCTCACTGTCTCAAAGGGAAGTAATAATGAGAAAAGAACTAGCTATGAATTTATGAATAGAAACTACAAAGCAAAAAGAGGAAAGGAATATAAGTACAGATGAAGCACACACAGTCTAAAAGAAACTATTTAAGGAATCGGACAAACAGATCTCCATACTCAAGCAGATTATAAACATGATTTCAAAAAATTAAGAAGGGCACAAAATATAGATAAAATATTCAAATAACAGGAGGAAAAAAGATTTTTTTAAAAAAACTTTTAAAAAGAAGAAATAAAGGGAAAAGAAAATGGAGCTGATACTTTTTTAAAAAAAATTTTGGAATTTACCCTAAGGGCATACAGCAAATGGAGAACAAGACCTTTACTTAAGAAAATCTACTACGTCTTGGTAAGAATAGTTAGAATTTGTAGTACTTGAGCCATCACTTGCTACTTCCCCACCTACGCCCAGTTCAATGTAACAAGAAGCTCCACTCCAGCTCACAGGCAAGATCTATAGTATCTCACACCACTAGGGCTAGCCCATCAGTATTTCTTATTCCCTCCCAATTTCACATTGCAGAGCCTAAATTGCAGGTGAGTTCAGCCAAAGAGTCAGGGGCTCCCCACAGCATGAAAGTTCCAGACCAGGAGAAGCTGAGAAGACCAGAGGTCCTGCTTCTACCTAGTGCCCTGCTGATGAATGAGGAATGCCATCCTAAGAAAAAAGACTGTCCCCACCACCTGCTCTGCAGCAATGGCTCAGAGATTTTGCCCAGGGGAGATGGTGGCCATAAGAATAGAGAGGTTCTATGCTCTACTCAAAAAAAAAAAAAAAAAAAAAAAATCTAACATTATTTGAAACAAAGTACAGGGAAGTTCAAGCCTCTCCAAACACTCTTCACAACAGTGGAGATTTTGGTAGTAAACAATTAGGAGGAGGCTGAGAGCCCCACAAGAGCAACAAGCTAAACTAGAGGTCAGCTAGATTACCAGATAGAACCAGGGAAAGAGATAGCTAAGGAGAGCCCTCTTATGGTCAGAACAAACCTCAAAGACTGGCAAGACTGGCATAAAACTACCCCCTGAAAATGGGTCCAAAACTAACTGGATACGGTTGTAGTGCAATCTATGCCCCGGGGCATTGCTGAAAACAAAACAGCAATCCCTCCAACTAGAGGAGCTATCAGGTGGGCGTGCCCTCTGTGGCATAACACCAGAAGCTTCACACTGGGAGTGAGGGGAATAGACTTCACTACCGCAGTCCAGACCAGTCACCGAACAAATAAACAAGCCAACAACAACAACAACCATGGAATTGCTAAAATATATTCTCGAAAATGCCCAGTTTTTAACAACAACAACAAAATTATGAAACATTCAAAGAAACAGGAATGTTTCTTTTTATGTACCCCCATATACAGGGAGGAAAAAAGCAGACAACAGAAACTGCATGCAACCGGGTGTTATACACAAACAATGAATCATGGAATACTACATCAAAAACTAATAATGTAGTTTTGCGCAGTGGCAGTATCGTAGCCAATGAGGTTTAGATGAGGCGCAATTATTGCTAATTGAAAAAACCAATGATGTAATGTATGGTGATTAACATAATAAAATAAAAAGAAAGAAATTGCATGCAAAAGGGAAGGGCCCAGATGTGACTTGACAAGGACTTTAAAAGTTACTATAAATATGTTTCAAAAAAGAAATATAGATATACTAATAATGTTGAAAGCCACAGTTCAGGAAATAAAAAATACCAAAAAATCATAATTTAAAAAAAAAACTAGGCATACAGGACAGCTTGATGAAATCACACAGAACTAAAAGATTAAAAAATAATAAAAGGCAGACAAGAGGTTTTACCATACATACATATCTAAATTCTCTGAAGAAGAGAATAAGAAAAAGGCAAACAAAAAAAATGAACAGAAATAGGAGAAAAGTTGCCTGAAATAAAGTAGATGTGAATCTTCTGTTTAAAAAAGACTTGTCATGTTTCAAGAAAAACTAATAGAAGCAACACCAGTAGTATGTGGTACAGTTACTGAACTTAAAGGAAAATAAAATGATCATATGGACAGTCACATTCTCTGAGTCAGTGAGAGAAAAATATAGTTTAACAATAAAGGTATATTACTCATAAAACCCTTCAATTTGAAAATTTCAAAATAATTTTTAAGATTTTATTTATTTGACACACACACAGAGAGAGAGAGAGAGAGAGAGCGAGCATGGCAGGGGATCAGCAGGCAGAGGGAGAGAGAGAAGCAGGCTCCCCGAGCAAGGAGCCTGATGCAGGGCTGGACACTGGGATCATGACCTGAGCTGAAGGCAGATGCTTAACGACCGAGCCACCCAGGTGCCCCTGAAAATTTCAAAATAATTTCTAAGTAACTTAAGATAAAGAGGAACTTAAAATTGAATTTCTAGGTATTGGCAGAAGAATAGACAATGATCAATGAAATGGAATGAAGTTCGCAGAAATAAACCCATACATCTATAGACAATTGATTTTCTACAAGGGTGCACGGCTATTCAATGGGGAAAAGAATATTCTCTTCCACAAATAGTGCTGGGACAACTCAATATCCAAATGCAAAAGAATGAAGTCTTTACCCTCACACTCTATGTAAAAATTAACTCAAAATGGATTATACCTATATATAAGAGTTAAAAAGACAAACTGTTAGAAGAAAGCAGGGTCAATCTTCCAGACTTTGGATTTGGCAATGGTTTCTTAAACAGAATACCAAAAGCATAGGCAAAAAAAAAAAAGAAAGAAAGAAAGTGGACTTCATCAGAATTAAAAACTTTTGTCCATCAAAAAGAAAACTCACATAACAAGAGAAAATATTTTAAAACAATATATCTGGTAAAGGTCTAGTTTCCAGAAAATAAAAAGGACTCTTAAAACTCAACAATTAAAAAAAAAAAAAGAAAAGCCAAAGAACCTAATTTAACAGTGGGCAAAGAACTTGAGTAGACATTTCTCCAAAGAAGATACAAATGGCCAATAAGCTCATGAAAAGATGTTCAACATCACTGGTTATGAGGGAAATGAAAATCGCACCCACAATGAGATACCACTTCACACACGTGAGGATGGCTAAAATAAAGCAGACAATAACAAGTGTTGGTGAGGATGTGGGGAAACTGAAACCCTCATACATTTACTAGTGGGAATGTAAAGTGGTATACGCTCTGTGAAAACAGTTTGGGGGTTCCTCAGTAAGTTAAACAGAGACTTGCCATATGACTCAACAATTCTACTTCAAAAGAATTGAAAAGAGATGTTCAAAAACTTTTATATGAATATTAATAGAAGTACTATTCACAATAGCCAAAAGGTAAAAAAGCCCAAGTGTCCATCATTGGACTGATAAATGGGTAAACAAAATGTAATATTCATACAATAGAATATTATTCAGCTATAAAAGGGAATGAAGTTCAAATACATGCTACAACATGGATGAACCTTGAAAACATTAGGTTAAGTGAAAAAAATTAAGACACAAAAGGCCACATATTGTATGATTCCATTTATATAAAATATCCAGAATTAAGGGACACCCACTGAGGTCAGAAGGAAAGTGAGAGAAGACTAGACAAATTTCCATGTTCCGTTTTGTCTACATAATCAGACATTTGGAGTAGTTTGTACAAAAGATCCCTTCCAGGACAAGCATTTGTCATCATTCTGTACATTAGTACCATCACCATTAACAACAGTCTTTTTTTTCTTTCTTTCTCTTAAGAAATTAAGATCACCTCACAGAGGAGTTCCATTTTATACTCTTAGCCTCAAAGAAACATTGGAGATGTGGGCAGACTGCAAATATGAATCTCATCCATTGTTAGGTGACCATGAGGTAGAGTAGTTGGTAATTTTTCTCATATGGTTTCTCCTTCTTCCCCCATGCAAGTGCTTCAATCTCTAAGAAACTTGCCTTCTTAAAACAAAAACAAAAACAAAAACAAAAACAAAAAAACTTGCCTTCTTTCTCTTGATACTTTTCTTTACTCCCTAACTGCTTGAATATAATGGAAATATGAGCCTGACTTGAATGGTGAAAAAAGTCACTGTTGCCAAAAAAAAAAAAAATCACTGTTGCTTGGTTTATGCACTTGACAGCACAGAAATGCAAAAGGGAAAACTGATAAGCTAACACATTTTAGTTAAATCAGAAAGTCCATTTTCACCAATTCTACTCTTAGGAGGTCTATCCCCATGGGTTGCAGATCTTATAATCCAACAAACACCTAGCCTGGTACAAAGATAGCTCTGGATTTAGTCAAAGGAGACCGTGTGCCTCTACTTCATCCCCAAATTATCAAAGTCTCAACCAAGAGGTTGGCTTTGGTCAAACACAGAATGTTCACTTTTGCTGCCTCTCAGGAAAATGACCTAGTTTGTATTTGTGATGAGGCTGTGGAAAGAGCCTGTGGCTTCCCCCCTTTTACTTTTCAAAGGCTCTCTGACACTCACCAGGCTCTACAATAGCGCTCAGTTCCAACCCGTTAGATCTGAGACAACTTTACAAAGCCGCATGAGGAAGACAGAGAACAACAGTCCCAGTTTCCCTTTTGCTCTGTGGACAAAATAAAATAAAATTATCTCAGAGGGTGGAAAAACCACATGAACTCGGACTGCTCAAATAATCCAGCACATCCCAGACGACCTGAAACCAACAAGCATCATGCAACACTGGTTATTTATAAGACACAGTCAGGTCAGAAAAAAAGCAACCTAAGCTCATGAAGAAAGCCTGCACCACCGCTGGTGCCAGCCCGGTGCACTGTTCTGCAACGTTCTCGTGCCATTGTTTTGTGATGAATGCACACAGCTCGCGCAGCTTTTCATCGGCTCTTAAATCCACTGCTGCTCAAGCATGAAATATCTTTGGGTTCCATTAAAAAAAAATAAATGTGCTAACAAGCTGTTAAACCACATTTTACAACAAACGCATCAAACTGATGACTTAGCTTCAAAAATATGAACTAACCGGAATAATAAAGGCTTTGTAGAACTTGGATAAATGAAGTGATTACCTCACAGTGAGGGAAATCTGTGGGGCACATCCATGTAATCAAAAAAATAAGTTCCTGGTCCTCAGAGGAGAATTCAAAAACGCTCTGCCTCGCCTCCTGACAGTCCTGAGCCCAAAGGGTTTGGACAGGAGGAAAAACAACACAGGTACAAAAAAAGCAGCGGGCAGGGGTGGGAGAAAGAAAGAAATTCAGTCAGTTCTTTGATTAACAAGACTTCTTGCTGGACTTAAGTACAAACAGCTGCCTGGACTCCAACAGCCAAGCCTAAATCTAAACACTCCACTGTTTACATAACCCAAACTTAATCAAGCAACCATATAATCCACCAATTTAAAGTATCCCTAAGAGTTTCAATGTCATGTTGGTTTTCTCACAAGCCAGTCCGTCAACAAGCGGTTTTAAAAATGCTAGCTCTTCCAGCCCCATCTCCAGCCTTGCAGCTTCTCCGCATGGTCATCCTGCAGGGTTGTTCAGGGGAGAATACTTAGATGACTTGGGATTATAAACCATTTCCTGTTATTCTTCTGTTGGCATCGTGCACAGCACTTGTATAATAAATCCAGAATCCAGACTGTCTGTTTTTCCAAGTTTGGTCTGATAGGGTTTAATATGATAGCAATGTTGTTGCTGAGAAGGAAATACCTTTCTTTATTCTCCCTTGGTACTAAATTCCATAGAAGGTATGCTCTGAGATAGTCAGCTAAAGGTAATTTTCATGAGGAAAAGGATGAGAAAAGGGAAATTATGAGAAAGATACCAAAAAAGAAAAATGCTCATGAATGTTGAGCTAAATGAGGCTGAAAAGTCAAATGCCAACAGAAGCCAGTGACAGAGCAAAAGTAAGAGAAGCCAGCTGGGCCCTGGTGTGGGGGAATAAATACAGATGGGGACTGGGGTAAATCAGAGTTCAGGTACCCCACCTAAAGAAGGTATATGCTACCTAGCTCCAATTCATTTATTAATACCTATACTGAGCTATAATTCACTACTGTGCATTCAAATTATACAAGCCACTGAATTTTTAGTATAATCACAGATTTATGCAACTATTACCACAATAGCTTTGAGAACATTGTCATCTGCCAAGGAAACCCTGCACCCTTTAAAATCACTCCTCATTTCCCTTCAACCACCGCCCCCCCCGGCCTTAGCCTTAGACAACCACGAATCCACTTTCTGTGTCTATAGATTTGCCTATTCTGGACATTTCATAGAAATGGAACCATCTAATACGTGGTCTTTTGTGACTGGTTTCTTTCCCTTAGCATAATGTTTTCAAGGACCCCAACTCATTTTTGCCACATATATAGACCTAATCTGGCCAGATGTTCCAGATTATAAGAGAAGTTGGGAATCTGCATTCTTACGTGAAATTTCCCAATGTTTAAATACTGGCCACTAATTTAAATTAAACACAAACTGTACAGGCTCCCCCTAGGGCAGGCCAAACAAATATATCAACACACTGGATTCACACATGGACCACCATCTTCTTTCTTCTGGGGTTCCTAAGACAAAGGGAGGGAAAAATAAAGAATGAGTCAAGATTAAAGAAAGCAAGAGAGGGTCAAACTCACCCAGGCAAGGAATGAAGACAGGAAGGACTGGAGAGAAGAAATCAGGGACTTCTCAATAGAGACGACCAGATTCATTTTCTGAATCTGGTCAGCAGCCCAAGAAAAGCTCAACAGATTCCTCAAACTTCCACAGCCTCAGCCGGGTTTCTCTTGTTCTGCCCTGGGAGCAAGCCATCGGGGATGTCAGAGAGTGAGTTCACTTTGTCACCCTCATAGACCCTGAAAAAACTAACTCAGGTTGTCTCTAAGAGAATTGAGAGAATCTAGCACCTTTAATGGGATAATTCATTAAAATACTCATTGGTGTTTCCCACTCTCCCTCCCCACCACAGGCATAATGCACATGCACACCCCTCACACTGGCCAGGCCCTTTCTGTGCTCTTGCCTTCAGGGATGCTTAGGTTTATGTGGCAGCTGAAAAGGGAAGTCATTCCAGATGATCTTTCTAATTATCCTTGTAAAACCTAAACTCTTGAAGTAATAATGCTAGATGTTCAGTGCACAGGGGAGAGGAGAGAGGAAAGTTTCTAAATAATGGAGAAGCCAAAGGAGTGGAGGAAGAAAGACTGCCTCAGACCGGGAAAAGTGGGGCTAGTCGCTGGTCCCAGGAGAAGCCCATATCACCTACACGTGCTGAGAGCAACATGGGAAGACTTCAGAGAAGAATGTCTGGCTATCTAGAAGGATAAGGCTGAAGCTGGATATTGGGGTTACTAATGTGAGTAAAGAATTCTCTTAAATTTATCACAGAAGGAGCAAAAGTGTGTCTTTCAAATTCCATGAGGGCTTAGCCAGATGAGGACGTCAGCAATGATCTTTACAGCCTGGAATTGAGAGGGCTCTTGGCTCTACTTCTGGATTAATGTACCAAATCCTGGGAAGATTATTTCAATACTACTACAGCTGATTTGATGGACATCTATTTCTCTAGGAATAGAAATCCCCTTTCTCAGGCCCACCAAATTCAACCCTCTGTCAAGACTGAGTTCTTCATGGGACAACTTTATAGGGCTGGGCAAACTATCTGTGTGAGTTTGGGGAGAGAAACAGTGACCTGAACCATATCTGAAAGCCTGTCACCTTCTACTCAATGACCCTAAGTCTGACACTGAGGACCCCAGTGATTTTCTTTACTATCTGGGATTTACTGTCTTTAGGAATTTCCTCCTGTAGGTTTGCACTGAGTTTAACTTGGGTAAAATTCAAGGCATTTTAAAGGTGTTTATTGTCTACAAATCATGTGCCAAGATAAGGTCAAGGAAGGCATGAACTCTGCCCCAAGAGAAGTCACAGTGAGACAAGAACTATATACACTTCACTACAATTTGATTAGTGGATATCATTAACACTAGCCAAGTGCTAATAAGGTACATTCCACTAAAAAGAACCTAGGATGTTATCCCCAAATAAAAATCTTACCAAGTAATATTTTAAAGTTTATTAAACTTAAACATTTTTTAATAAGGAAGAATTAGATTTATTACCATAGACAAGTTAAACAAAAAAGCAGAATTGAATGAATAGTTGTATATCTTTAAACCATGTAGGTATAGTATGTATCTTTATTGTAAGAATATATTGAACATCAGGGGGCCTGGGTGGCTCAGTTGGTTAAGTGTCAGACTCTTGATTTCAGCTCAGGTCATGATCTCAGGGTTGTGAGATCAAGCCCCACGTCAGGCTCTGCACTCAGCGGGGCGTCTGCTTGAGATTCTCTCTCTGCCTTTCCCTCTGCTCCTCCCCAGCTCAGGTGCTCAGTCTCTCTCTAAAATAAACAAATAAATCTTTAAAAAAAAAAAAAGAATATATTGAACACTGAATAAACTTAAGTTCATATTGGGTTATAATGGAAATGTCAAGAAATGACAAAATATAGAAATTGCAAAGGCCATAGTCTCTGGAAACAAGTTGTTTTTTTGTTTTTATTTTTGCTTTTTATTAAAGGTTGGAAATTCAAAAGCACCCTCCTAAATAAATCTGGGCCAAAGAAGGAAGTCAAAAGTGCAATTTATAGTATGATAAAAGTGACAGTTTAAATCAGTGAGGGAAGTTAAAAGTAAATGGTTCGGGGACATTGATTAACTTTGGAAATACACAACGTATATTAAAAATTATTTCAGAATGATTAAAAGTTTAAATGTAGATTGATATCATAAAAGAAATGAAGGGAGATATTAGTGAATATTTAGCTCATCACAAATTGGGGGAGATTCCTCCAAGCAGGGAAGAAAAAGGAAGAAACCATTAAAAATAAGTATTTTAATTACATATAGACTTAAAAGTTCTATATATCATAAAAATTTTTTTTAATTTTTGAACATTTTTTTACAACATAATGACAAAGCATTAACATCCTTTATATATAAAATAACACATAAACCAACTAGAAAAAGATGAAGACCCCCCAAAAAGATAAAAGATAGGCACCAACATAAAAAGAGGCTATAACAGTGGTACAGTTTTCTGGTTCTTTTGTTATTAGTCTAAGATACATTTTTTGTTTTCAGGAAAAACATCAGTCAGTGCTTTAGTAGGTCATATGACCACAGAGAGATGATTATGTAAAACTGCTTGCTCAGTGGAATTCTGTCCCTGTGCCTGTGACAGGGCAGATGAACTGCCTGAGAGGTTGGAGAGAAAGGCAGCAAGTGTGGGCTCTTATCCCTCATTTTACTTTGCCAACAGTACCTCACTTTAATGTTCTTTTTTTATGAGCTGTAAAAACAAACAGCAAAAGCCAACAAACATGAGGAAACCTATTAAAACTCATTAATACTAGAAATCAAATCCAAATCAAGACAAGGTGGTATCACATACCACAAACTTTAAACTGTTCACCTGGATAGAAAAAGCACATTCTAACATGGACAGCTGGTGGCGGCACAGTTTGGACAACTTTTCCACAGGACAATTTAACAATATATATCAAAAGACTTAAAAATTTTTACCCCATTTTGTACCACAATTTATATCTGGAAATTAATTTTAAGGCAATAATCCTAATCTACACTAAGATATATGTACAAGGACATATATTATTATGCAATTTATAATAGCAAAAATTGAAATAATCTAGATAACTAAGAGGGGACTGATTAAATAAAATATATGCACATGATGAACTGACATATAGTTATTAAACCATTTTCTAAATGAATATATGACATACAAAAATACTCATGATTAAGTTAGGATATAAAACCTTGTATGTAATGGGATCTTGATTTTATTTAAAACAAACACCTAAGTTTGTGCTTTGTGGTAAAAAGACTAGCAGGATATACATGAGAACATCAATGGTAGTTCTCAAAGTAGAGGGAATTCGGGAATAACAACATTTATTTTCATATTTTTCTATATTTTTATATTTATCTATTTATGCCAGATATTTTTATATTTATCTGCATATGCCCAAGTGTCCAAATGCATATACTATTATGATTTTATCATTTAAAAAATTTACAAATAAAATACTATTTAGAAAAGATGAAAATCATTATAGTACTATCAAAACTCATAAGAAGCAACTAAAGTTCATTTTGGAGAAAAATGTGTAACATTAATTATTTTAAGAAATTTTTAAAAATGAAAATCAGTGAAATATGAACTCAAAGCAAGTATTTATAAGAACAAACTCTTCTAACACAGCAAGAGAAAAAGAGAAAAAATAAAGAAAAGCAGAAATCAACAAATTAGGAGAATTAATATCTACAAAAGCTCCTTTTCTTGAAAAAGAAAGATTATTCTTATTATATAAATCAGCCATCTCTACTTTTGTTTTTAGTTAAGGAATGCCTAGAACTAGTTTGATTCTGTTTTTTGTTTTGTTTTGTTCTGTTTTTAAAGACGTATTTATTTGAGAGAGAGAGAAAGAGAACCCATGATTCAGGGTAGGGGCAGAGGGAGAAGCAGACTCCCCGCTGAGTCCGGAGCCAGGCCAAGACTCAATCCTAGGACCCATGAGATCATGACCTGAGCCAAAACCAAGAGTCAGACGCTTAACCAACTGAAGCCACCCAGGCGCCCCCAGTTTGATTGCCTTTTTTTTCCAATTAATTTAATCGTATTTTCCCCAACTTTTATTTGAAAACTATCAAACCCACAGAAAAGTTGAAAGAACAGTACATGAAAGCATGAACCAAAGACATGCTGATAACACCTTCCAATCCCTGGTGGTCTCTAGTTCTCTGGTTTTGTGGGCTTTGGGGAGGAAGGTAAAGTCTTGGCCTCCACAATGTGGTAAGTCAAATGAAGAACTCTGAAGGGAGCTGGTACCCCAAAAGGGACCAAGAATTCCCACAGATAGAGCCTCAAGTATCTCAAATATCAGGAGATCACAATAAAAAATAACAAAACATACAAAGAAATAAATCACCCCAAGCAAAGGGTTAGCAAGGAAAACACACATATAATTTAACACACACAATCTGGCCCCAAAAGATGAAGAATGTTAGAATTATCAAGAAGGAGAGAGAGAGAGAATAGAGAAGTATGGGTGTGTCAAAATTATCTGAAGCAAACAACCAGTTCAAGTTGACAAAGAAAGGTAATAAAAATAAAAAACATTACCATCCAAATTAGAAAATCAATGAACACACAGACTGAATAGAAAATAAAAGACATTTTTTTAAAGATTTTATTTATTTATTTGACAGAGAGAGACAGCAAGAGAGGGAACACAAGCAGGGGGAGTGGGAGAGGGAGAAGCAGGCCTCCCGCCGAGCAGGGAGTCCCCTGCGGGGCTTGATCCCAGGACCCTGGGATCATGACCTGAGCCAAAGGCAGATGCTTAACGACTGAGCCACCCAGGCACCCCTAAAAGACATTTCTTAAAATACCACCAAGAATGCAGTACAGAGAGAGAAGTGGTCAGAAAATGAAACAACTGCCAGGGCACTGGGAAAATATAAGGAAGTCTAACATATATTTGATCCAAGCTCCAGAAAGACAAGACAGAAAGAGTAAGGAGTAAGTAATATTCAAGGAATAAAATCTGACACATTTTGAAAATAATGAGGGACATACTTCCTCAGATTCATGAAGCTGAGGGTATCTCAAAAAAGAATAATTAAATGAAATACACAGCCAGACCTATCACAGTTAAATTGCAGATCACTAAAATTAAAAACCTTAAAAGTAACTGGGGGTAGGTGGGGTGTACTGTGCATAGGAAAGAGATCATCTACAAAGAAATGAGAATTACAATCCTACCTGGTTTCTCAACAGCAACAACAGAAATGCACAGAAGACCTCTATCTTCAAACCGCTGGGACAAAGTATCTACCAACCTAGCACTACTTTCAAATAAGTTGTTTTTCAAAAATGCCTCCACATGAAGCAGCCGCCATGAAGAGTCACCTGATTCACTGCAGACTTGGCAAGGCAAAGAATAAACTTTCCTTGTGTTAAGCAACTGAAATATGCAGGGTTTTTCTTACTGTAGCATTGCCCAACCTATCTTAACTGATACACAGAATATTTACTACCAACAGATCTTCCTATGGAAGACAGGGAATGAACCCAGGAGAAAAGACTACAAAAAATACTAGGAAAACCAATAGAACCATTTTTTCATAAACAGGAAGCAATATTTGAAGAAGGAGGAAACAGAGGAGGAAAACTGGTGGTGGTGGAATCTGTCTATAAGATCTTACAATGTATTATAAAGCTATAAATAATGGTAACAGTTTGGAGCAGAGGCAATAATCAACATAATATTGAATACTAACATGTGTTGGATAGCCTCTCTTTGCCTTTCCAGATCTGTTCTTCATCCTTCTCCATCTTGCTGGGGGGCCTCAAAAGGCTGATCTTTAACCATTGCATCAATGGCTCCTTTTCCCTTGAGTTTCTGATGAACTTCAAACAATGGGAGGCACCACTTGGAGATTCATTTATTCTCCCAGCTATCTCCCTACCAGACTGTGAGTGGCCAACTGGTCTGTCCCTTTACAGAAGCACAGTTCCTGTCAGGGAATTCTCTCTTATGCTCTGTGTTCTGTACCTACTCCCACCCTTGCCCTTCAGGCCCGGTAACAGTAATCTTCCTCACTCTTACCCACCCAGAGGTGCCCCATCATGCCTTACTGAGTTCCCTTATGCCTATCTATACCTTTGTAGACTGCTCCCTCATTATACTCTCCCTCATTTACCCCACTGAGGAACACCATCTGCCTTCTATGAGGACCCTTGATAAAATGACTTAGTGGTTCTTAACTGAGGCCTCAGGGGATATTTGGCAATGTTTGGAGACATTTTTGATTACACAACTTGGGGGATGCCATTAGCATCCAGGGTGTAGAGCCCAGGGTAGCTGCTAACCTCCAACATTATACAACAAAAAATTATCCAGCCCAAAATATCAATAATGTTAATGTTGAGAAAATGTGCAGTAACTGAATATATGACCAGGAAATAGCACAAATCCATGAAATATTAATGGTCTCTTCAACAAAGATTATTAGGGACAGAGCTTAGTGATTTTTATACAAACAAATATTACTTATATGTTTATATATCAACCAATAAATTGTATATCAGATGTCATTTTCATATACCAAAATAAATTTAAGAGATTCAAAAGAGCATATGCTCCGCAGAAATGAGAACTCTAGGTATAATAACGTTTTATCTCAAAACTCAAACTTCAGTCTTAGTTTCTATAACTTTTATCTTACAATTGTAGGCATCTCCTGCTTACCATCAATGATCTGTTTCCAAAATTCAGATATTCTGTGCAAATATTTAAATGGTAAAAATGAATAATAACAACCTTAAACCGCCAAGCACAGTAAAATGCTTATATGTGCATAACAGACTATCATGTTCGGGTGTAAGTACTTTAAAATGGCTTCCCAATCTCAAAATAATTAATATGGTTGTTAACAAACAGTTGCTGTAAATAGGTGAATGACCTATCCTAGCTCTAACACCTCTACCGTCTTTGTTGACATTTGGTGCACTTTCAAAAATGCCCACATATGAGACAGGGGAACCCTCCTGCACTGTTGTGGGAATGCAAACTGGTGCAGCCACTCTGAGAAACAGCACAGAAGTTCCTCAAAAAGTTAAAAACAGAACTACCCTATGATCCAGCAATTGCACTACACAGTATTTACCCAAAGAATAAAGAAATACTAATTCAAAGGGATATGTGCACCCCAATGTTTATAGTAGCATTATCTACAAAAGCCAAATTATGGAAACAGCCCAAATGTCCACTGAATGAAGAATGGATAAAGAAGATGTGGTACACACACACACACACACACACACACACACACACACACACACACACAATGGAATATTACTCAGCCCTAAAAAAGAATGAAATCCTGCCATTTGCAATAATGTGGATGGAGTTAGAGAGTACTATGCTAAATAAAATAAGTCAGTCAGAGAAAGATAAATACCATATGATTTCACTCATATGTGGAATTTAAGAAACAAAACAAATGAGCATAAGGGGGAAAAAAAGAGAGAGAGGCAAACCAAGAAACAGACTCTTAACTATAGAGAGCAAACTAATGGTTACCAGAGGGGAGATGGGTGGGGGGAGGGGTTAAATAGGTAAGGAGGATTAAGGTGCACTTGTTGTGACGAGCAGCGGGTGTTGAATGTAAGTACTGAATCACTATATTGCACACCTGAAACTAATATTACATTGTATGTAATTTAAATAAAAACTTTTAAAAAATTCCCAAATGTGCTTCTGGCATTCCATCAATTGCATTTGGAATAGAACTCAAAATTTTTCCTGTCTAATGTATTATTAATGTTGTATTGAGCTTCGGGAATGTAAATATAATTTTTCCTATAAACAGTCACCTGCACTCATTTTATGAGGCCACCATTACCTTGATCCCAAAACCAGACAAAGACCCCATCAAAAAGGAGAATTACAGACCCATATCCTTGATGAACATGGATGCAAAAATTCTCACCAAAATACTAGCCAATAGGATCCAACAGTACATTAAAAGGATTATTCACCATGACCAAGTGGGATTTATCCCTGGGCTGCAAGGCTGGTTCAACATCCACAAATCAATCAACGTGATACAATACATTAACAAAAGAAAGAACAAGAATCCTAGGATCCTCTCAATAGATGCAGAGAAAGCATTTGACAAAGTACAGCATCCTTTCTTGATCAAAACTCTTCAGAGGATAGGGATAGAGGGTACATACCTCAATATCATAAAAGCCATCTATGAAACACCTACAGCGAATATCATTCTCAATGGGGAAAAGCTGAGAGCTTTTCCCCTAAAGTCAGGAATGCAGCAGGGATGTCCACTATCACCACTGCTATTCAACATAGTATTAGAAGTCCTAGCCACAGCAATCAGACAACAAAAAGAAATCCAAGGCATCCAAATCGGCAAAGAGGAAGTCAAACTCTCACTCTTTGCAGATGATAGGATACTGTATGTGGAAAACCCAAAAGACTCCACCCCAAAACTGCTAGAACTCATACAGGAATTCAGTCAAGTAGCAGGATATAAAATCAATGCACAGAAATCAGTGGCATTCCTATACACCAACAACGAGACAGAAGAGAGACAAATCAAGGAGTCGATCCCATTTACAATTGCACCCAAAACCATTAGATACCTAGGAATAAATCTAACCAAAGAGGCAAGGGATCTGTACTCAAAAAACTATAAAATACTCATGAAAGAAACTGAAGAAGACACAAAGAAATGGAAAAACGTTCCATGCTCATGGATTGGAAGAACAAACATTGTGAAAATGTCAATGCTACCTAGAGCAATCTACACATTCAGTGCAATCCCCATCAAAATACCATCCACTTTTTTCAAAGAAATGGAACAAATAATCCTAAAATTTGTATGGAACCAGAAGAGACCCCGAATAGCCAGAGGAATATTGAAAAAGAAAAGCAAAGCTGGCGGCATCACAATTCCGGACTTCCAGCTCTATTACAAAGCTGCCATCATCAAGACAGTATGGTACTGGCACAAAAACAGACACATAGATCAATGGAACAGAATCGAGAGCCCAGAAATGGACCCTCAACTCTATGGTCAACTTATCTTTGACAAAGCAGGAAAGAATGTCCAATGGAAAAAGTCTCTTCAACAAATGGTGTTGGGAAAATTGGACAGCCATGTGCAGAAGAATGAAACTGGACCATTTCCTTACACCACACACAAAAATGACTCCAAATGGTTGAAAGACCTAAACGTGAGACAGGAGTCCATCAAAATCCTAAAGGAGAACACAGGCAGCAACTTCTTCGACCCCAGCCGCAGCAACTTCTTCCTAGAAACATCGCCAAAGGCAAGGGAAGGAAGGGCAAATATGAACTATTGGGATTTCATCAAGATAAAAAGCTTTTGCACAGCAAAAGAAACAGTCCACAAAACCAAAAGACAACTGACAGAATGGGAGAAAATATTTGCAAACGACCTATCAGATAAAGGGCTAGTATCCAAAATCTATAAAGAACTTATCAAACTCAACACCCAAAGAACAAAGAATCCAATCAAGAAATGGGCAGAAGACATGAACAGACATTTTTCCAAAGAAGACATCCAAATGGCCAACAAATACATGAAAAAGTGCTCAACATCGCTTGGCATCAGGGAAATCCAAATCAAAACCTTGATGAGATACCACCTCACACCAGTCAGAATGGCTAAAATTAACAAGTCAGGAAATGACAGATGTTGGCGGGGATGTGGAGAAAGGGGAACCCTCCTACACTGTTGGTGGGAATGCAAGCTGGTGCAGCCACTCTGGAAAACAGTATGGAGGTTCCTCAAACAGTTGAAAATAGAGCTACCATACGATCCAGCAATTGCACTACTGGGTATTTACCCCAAAGATACAAATGTAGGGATCAGAAGGGGTACGTGCACCCCGATGTTTATAGCAGCAATGTCCACAATAGCCAAACTGTGGAAAGAGCCAAGACGTCCATCGACAGATGAATGGATAAAGAAGTGGTATATATACACAATGGAATATTATGCAGCCATCAAAAGGAATGAGATCTTGCCATTTGCAATGACGTGGATAGAACTGCAGGGTTTTATGCTGAGTGAAATAAGTCAATCAGAGAAAGACATGTATCATATGACCTCACTGATATGAGGAATTCTTAATCTCAGGAAACAAACTGAGGGTTGCTGGAGTGGGGGTGGGGTGGGAGGGAGGGGGTGGCTGGGTGATAGACATTGGGGAGGGTATGTGCTATGGTGAGCGCTGTGAATTGTGCAAGACTGTTGAATCACAGATCTGTACTTCTGAAACAAATAATGCAACATATGTTTAAAAAAAAGAAAAAGAAGTTAGCAGGAGGGGAAGAATGAAGGGGAGTAAGTTGGAGGGGGAGACGAACCATGAGAGACGATGGACTCTGAAAAACAAACAGGGTTCTAGAGGGGAGGAGGGTGGGGGGATGGGTTAGCCTGGTGATGGGTAATAAAGAGGGCACATTTGTGTGGAGCACTGGGTGTTATGCACAAACAATGAATCATGGAACACTCCATCAAGAACTAATGATGTAATGTATGGTGATTAACATAACAATAAAAAATTTAAAAAAAAAAGTCACCTGAAAAATATATTGAGAGATTTATACATCCTATGATATTTGGCTGTTATAAACCAGGAAAATGTTAATCAGGTAGACATTCTGTGGACTACAATTTTTCACCTCAGTAATCCACTGTTAGCCAAGTCAGTCAGTTTTAACAGACCAGAAGCAAGCCTACAAACAGCCCCTCTAGATAGTGGGACATGGCATCCTCATACTATTATAATTGCAATACACTGTGGTAAATCGCTTGGCTTTTCACGTGCAAGAAACAAGAGCTCAAGTACAACATGCTTTCTCTTCAGGACCAGTTCATCAAAGCAACAATGAAGGGGACTGCCACGGGGCTGCATAGGGAAACATGAGCACTTGCATAAGAGAAGGCTAAAGAGAACAGTATTATTAGAGAAGCGGAATCCATCTGTGGACATTTGACAATCTACTAAACGTGAAATTTCTGGATTATTAGCATACTGCAACTAAAGCACCAAACTTCAAATGTTAGCAATAAAAACCAAAAAACAATGGGTTATTTCTCTTTACTGTAAGACTTGTGTCCCAACTTTTTCTCAGTGATCACATAATTTCTTCTTTTCACTATTTCTGATGAGTGCTATATTCAATTCTGATTTCTGTTATGCCTTCATTGACCACATTTGCCTAATTAGTGATGAGTGACCAGGAGTTACATTAAAAACCTTGTTTCCTGTGGTTTACTAACTAATCCAGCTATGTTAATTACCCCTGCTTGCACTTGACATACAACTTGTCAAACCTGGGTCCAAATATTCCCCTTAGTCAATGTAAGGTGATCTACATCTATTAGATCAGTTTCTCATCCAAGGAAGATCCTTACTATCTGAATATGATAAAAGTTAATCAAAAAAGAACAGTTTTCTGGGGTGCCCGGGTGGCTCAGTCAGTTAAGCATCTGGCTCTTGATCTCAGCTCAAGTCTTCATTTCAGCATTGTGAGTTCAGGCCCCACAGTGGGCTCCATGTTGGGCATGGAGCCTACTTAAAATTTTAAAAAGTTTTTTTAATTAAAAAATAAAAAAGAAAGAACAGTTTTCTGTATACAACATTACATGAATGATGATTTTTAGTTTGTCTATATCAGATTGCCACTTATTAGTGGGTTTCAAAATAAATTTAAAGAGTTGCTAACCAGTATTGGCAGCATTTTTTGGTGAAATAATATTGATTAGAACAGAAAACATCAGATTGTATCCAAGGAGTAAAATAAACATTAACTCAGCAAAATTCTGCTTCAATTTATATCCACACACACACACTACACTATATGATGCATTATACACACACACACACACACACACACACATATTTATATATTCATACATATTTGATGCCTTTTTTTTAATAGAGGGAAAGAGAGAGACAGAGAGGAAGGGTAGAGGGAGAGGGAGAATCCTAAGCAGGCTCCACGCCCAGTACAGAGCCCAACACAGGGCTTGATCCCATTACCCTGAGATCATGACCTGAGCTGAAATCAAGAGCTGGATGCCCGTCCGACTGAGCCACCCAGGTGCCCCTATAACACATTTTTTATTCTAGGTCACAATCACAAAAATTGTGAAAATCTCTGATTTAAGTAGCTTTTTATTTTCTCCTACATAATATTACAATACTATGACAGCTGACACACTTCCCCACATTTAAAATTGATGACATCTATATCCAATAAAAACGCATCCCACTTCTGACATTGTCAGTATCCAGAACATGATCTGGCAAATAATATGTGCTCAATAAATATTTATTAAAGGAATTCACAGTTGGGTAGGGGGTTGCAATCTAGCCAGGCAAAGAATGGGGGGGAAATTCTGGACTTTCACAGGTTAGTATTCTATCGACATGACACATTTTCTGGATGCTCCTAGTCTTGAATGAAAAAGAGAATTAAATTGATAATAGTAAATCCTGGATTAACTAGTACGCAACTGGTTCTGGGCCCTCTACCAGATTTCTACTTTATTATTTGCTTTCATCAGAAGCAGGCAAGACACAAGGATAAAAACACCTACTGAAATTTTGGTTTGGAAATATTTCATGGTTTTGGAATATAGGAGTCATTTGAGATTTCTGCTCAATAATCCACATCTACAATGCTATAAAAATTATCATCTGCTGCTCAAAGGAATCATGCAAGGGCATAGGAAGAGATCCTTACTCGTCAAGAGAAATATCTGTGTTAAGCATACTCAACTAAGACAAGAAAGTGGACCAACAGTCTCTCTAAAGGTTTCCAGCAAAAAATGTCAAAACACAAAGGGTTTTCCATTTAACATCAAGTCAATCAGAAAATGTCATTCCTCCAGTAGCAAGGATTAGAAGTCAGTATAGATCATATGTTTATAGAGCACCTATGTTCCAGGCAGGCAGGAACTGTGTTAAAAGCTTTCCATATTTCATTTTAATTTAGTCTTCAAAAAACTGTAAAATGTAGGTGTTTTTATTCTCAAACAATGGGAAAGTGAGTTTCAATGCGATTAGTAACTCCTAAGTTTACCCACTTAATAACTGACATCCTGGATTTAAACTTCTCTCAAGATAATTTTCTTTAAACCATACCCAAGATGCCCACAGACAGAGAAAAACTGGCTGGTCCAAGCATTACTGTCAAACAGTTACAAGTTTCAGCCATGCTGATATTTTCTTCAAACATGCCTTTTCACACATCTGTCCCTTGAGCCTGCTATTCCCTCTGCTTTAGAAGACTGCCCATTTCTGAATTTCCTCTATTCCACCTTCTCCTATGACATTAGAATCAACCCCTACAGAACTTTCCTTAATTATCCAAGTAAAATTAAGTATTATATATGCCAAGGATTTCTTGACTGCAGGTAATCAAAACCCTAACTTATGCCAGTATCAGCATGAAGAGATGAATAGCTGGAAATTTCAGGGCCATCAGGACCTGGTCTCTCCATCTTCTGTTCTGTGGTCCTCTCTGTTGTTTCTGTTGGCAAACAGCATCTTTCCTCAGTATGTCAAAATGGAGGCCAGGGGCACCTGGGTGGCTCAGATGGTTAAGCATCTGCCTTCGGCTCAGGTCATGATCCCAGAGTCCTGGGATCGGGTCCCGCATCGGGCTCCCTGCTCCTTGGGAGGCCTGCTTCTCCCTCTGCCTCTCTCTCTCTGTCTCTCATGAATAAATAAATAAAATCTTTAAAAAAAAATATGGAGGCCAGTAATGCCAGGTTTCCGTCCTCATAATTCCAAGTCTGGGAATGAATAAAAAGAATCTCTCCCAGAAGTTCAGACCAAGTTCTCTGCCTGATTTTCACAGTGATGTGCCCCTCTCTGAAATAATTATAAAGGTGAACAGGGCACAATGCTCTGATGGGCATGACATGGTTAAATACCCAACTTTGGAGTCAAGATCACTTAAGGGTGATTCCCCAAAGAAACATACGGGCACTAGTACCAAAAATAAGTCTCAAAAGTCATAGCTATCCACAATAACTACTGGGGATCCTAGCCATTTCTCATACCTCTAAGATAGCCCTTATCTTACATTGTAGTAATGTTTTATGTGTTTGTCCCCCCTCTATCAACTTTAATTATAATTTTACTTTGATACATAAAATAGTAACTGGAAAACATTTTTCCTCAGTTTATAAGCATTTGAACATTAATTCAATTACCTAATATAGTCTACTATAGTTGATAAATTTCAGTAATTAGTTTTACAGAAAAACCCTGAGGGCCCACATTTATAATAGTAGTAGCAGTAACTAGTATTATTATAGCTAGTATATTCAGCACTTATTATATGCCAGATACTATGCTAAGTGTTTTGTACATATTCTTTTTTTTTTTTAATCCTCATGACAACCTGTGGCATAAGCACAGGCATACCTTGAAGGTACTGCAGGTTTGTCTTCAGACCACTGTAATAAAGTGAATATTGCAATCAAGTGAGTCAAATGAATTTGTTTTCCAGTGCATAAAAAAGTTATGTTTAGACTATAGTGTAGTCTATTAAGTATGCAATAGCGTTATATCTAAAAAAACAATATACATACCTTAATTTAAAAACTACTTAAGGGGGGTGTGGGAGGGATGGGGTGGCTGGGTGATAGACATTGGGGAGGGCATGTGCTATGGTGAGCGCTGTGAATTGTGCAAGACTGTTGAATCACAGATCTGTACCTCTGAAACAAATAATGCAATATATGTTAAGAAAAAAGAAGAAGAAGATAGCAGGAGGGGAAGAATGAAGGGGAGTAAATCAGAGGGGCGAGACGAACCATGAGAGATGATGGACTCTGAAAAACAAACTGAGGGTTCTAGACGGGAGGGGGGTGGGGGATGGGTTAGCCTGGTGATGGGTATTAAAGAGGGTACATTCTGCGTGGAGCACTGGGTTTTATGCACAAACAATGAATCATGGAACACTACATCAAAAAAAATAAAAATAAAAATAAAAACTACTTAAGGGCACCCAGGTGCTCAGTTAGTTAAGCATCTGACTCTTGATCTCAGCTCAGGTCTTGATATCAATTGTGAGTTCAAGTTCTATGTTGGGCTCCACGGTGGGTATGAAGCCTACTTAAAAAATAAAAATAAAAACTACTTTTTTGCTAAAAAATGCTAACCATCATTTGAACTGTCAGTGAATCATAATCTTTTTGCTGGTTGAGGGTCTTGCCTCCATGCTGATGGCTGCTGACTGACTAAGGTGGTCGTTGCTAAAGGCTGGAGCGGCTGGAGCAATTTCTTAAAATAAGACAACAATGAAGTTCACTGCATCAATCAACTCTTCCTTTCACAAATGATTTCTCTGTAGCAATACAATGCTATGTACTGTAGCTACCCACAGTAGAACTTCTTTCAAAACTGGAGTCAATCCTCTCAAACTCTGCTATTGCTTTATCAACTAAGTTAATGTAAGATTCTAAATCCTTTGTTGTCATTTCAACAATCTTCACAGCATCTTCACTGGGAATAGATTCCATTTCAGAAAATCACTTTCTTTGTACATCCATAGGAAGCAACTCCTCATCCACTCAAAGTATATCACGAGATTGCAGCAATCCAATCACATCTTCAGGCTCCACTTCTAATTCTAGTTCCCTTGCTGTTTCCACCACATCTGCAGTCATTACCTCCACTGAAATCTTGAAACCAAGAAGCCAATTCCAACCCTCATGGATCACAAATCATCCATGAGGGTTGGAATTAGCTTCTTCCAAATTCCTGTTCATGTTGATATTCTGACTTTGTCCCATGAAACACAAATGTTCATAATGGCATCAAGAATGGTAAGTCCTTTCCAGAAGGCTTTAAATTTACTTTTCCCAGGTTCATCAGAGTAATCACTGTCAATGGCAGCTATCATCTTACAAAATGTATTTCTTAAATATTAAGAGTTAAAAGTCAAAATTACTCCTTGATCTATAGGCCGCAGAATGGATATTGTGGTAGCTGGCATGAGAACAATACAAATATCATTGTACATCTCCATCAGAGCTCTTGGGTGACCAGGTACTTTGTCAATCAGCAGTCCTATTTTGAAAGAATTCTGTTTTTCTGAGCAGTAGGTCACAACAGTGTGCTTAAAATACTCAGTAAACCATGTTTTAAACAGATGTCCTATCATCCAGGCTTTGTTGTTCCATTTATAGAACACAGGCAGAATAGATTTAGCATAACTTCTTTTTTAAGATTTTACTTATTTATCTGAGAGAGAGAGAGAGAGCATAAGCAGGGGGAATGGGAGAGGGAGAGGGAGAAGTAGGCTCCCCGCTGAACAGGGAGCTCAATGCGGGGTTCGATCCCAGGACCCTGAGATCATTACCTGAGCCAAAGGCAGGTGCTTAACCAACTGAGCCACTCAGGCACCCCGGATTTAGCATAATTCTTAAAGGCCCTAGGGTTTTGGGAACGGTCAGTGAGCACTGGCTTCAACTTTAAGTCACCAGCTGCATTTGCCACTAACAAGAGAGTCAGCCATCCTTTGAAGCTCTGAAGCCAGGCATTCTCCTCTCTAGTTATGAAAGTCCTAGATGGCATCTTCTTCCAATATAAGGCTGTTTAATCTACATTGAAAATCTGTTGTTTAGTGTTGCCAACTTCATTAATGATCTTATCTAGATCTTCTGGATCACTTGCTGCAGCTTCTCCATCGGTACTTGCTGCTTCACCTTCCACTTCTATGCTATGGAGGAGGCTGCTTTCATAAACCGTATGAACCAACCTCTGCTAGCTTCAAACTTTTCTTGCAGCTTCCTTACCTCTCTCTGCCTTCATAGACTTGAAGAGAGTCAGGGCCTTGCTCTGGATTAGGCTTTGGCTTAAGGGAACATTGTGTCTGGTTTGATTTTCTATCCACACCACTAAAACTTTCTCCATACCAGCAATAAAGCTGTTCTGCTTTCTTACCATTCATGTGTTCACTGGAGTAGCACTTTTATCTTCCTTCAAGAGCCTCTGCAGTCACAACTTGGCTGCTTGGTGCAAAAGGCCTTTCAATTTTTGACATGTCTTCCTCACTAAGTGTAATCATTTCTCGTTGTTGATTTATTTTTCTAAAGATTTTATTTATTTGAAAGAGCGACTGAGAGAGCGAGAGCCCACAAGCAGGGGGAGCAGCAGAGGCAGAGGGAGAGGGAGAAGCAGACTCCCCACTGAGCAGAGAGCCTCACGTGGGGCTTGATCCCAGAGTCCTAGGATCAGGACTTGAGCTGAAGGCAGAGGCTTAACTGACTGAGCCACCCAGGCGCCCCTCTAGTTTTTTATTTAAAGTGAGAGACATGCAACTCTTCCTTTAACTTGAGCACTTAGAGCACTTAGAGGCTATTGTAGGGCCTCTAATTAACTAGCCTAATTTCAATACTGTTGTGTTTCAGGGAATAGGGAGGCCTAAGGAGAGGGAGAGAGATGAGGGGACAGCTGGTTGGTGGAGCAGTCAGAACACACATTTATTAACTTTGCTGTCTTATATGGGCACAGTTTGTGGTGCCTCAAAACAATTACAATAGTAACAACAAAGATCACTGATCACCATAGCAAATATAATACTGAAAAAGTTTGAAATATTGTGAGAATTGCCAAAATGTGACACAAAGACACAAAGTGAGCAAATACTGTTGGGCAAATGGTGCCAACACACTCAACCCAGGCTTCCAACAAACCTCCAATTTGTAAAAAATGCAGTATCTACAAAGCACAGTAGAGTGAAGCACAATAAAATGAGGCATGCCTGTATTATCACTATCCCCAAGATACAGATGGGACAACAGACTTTAAAAGTTCAACATATTCACCCAAGGTCACTGAGCCTATATGTGGTGGAGTCAGAGTCTAACTTAAGTCTGAACCCAGGGAGCCCTTCCATTAACTAGTATGTGATAGTGCCTTAACTAGTATGTAAACTTCGTTTGCCCCCTCCTGTTGATATTGTCATAAATCAAATCTAAATGGTTCCCTATTCTCAAAGATCTCCAAATATCCCCATAGGTATCACACTATTAATTTCACAATGTCAACAGAGTTACCTTCTTTGACTTGTGAATGGTGATGCTGAGGTTCTCAGCTATAAAGAATTTAACATTACCCTGATCAGACTTCATTTGAACAAAATCCCATTTTTCTGCCTCCCATTTCTGTCTTCACTGGATCATTAAACATACAATGTTTATATATTTATAGGTTTAATGGATACATTATACATATAACATTATGGAGAGCAAATTACCAGTGGGGTACAAGTGCATTTAATATACGAACTTTGAAAAAGTTTTGACTTCCAGGCCATCTATAAAGTGTTTCCTACTGTGAAACCTCACTCCTTTAGAAGATCAAATGCTAGTAATGGAAAAAATGATTCAATTAAAATAAGAACATTGTACAGGCAAAAATAAATCTGGGATCAATAGGTTGAGGTTTTCCTACAGTAATTTCAAAGATCCCTAGTAATTACTCAGTGTTTCAGCAGCAACAGAAGTTAGGTAAACAAAAGATAGAAGGGTACCTTACTCTCAAAATAATCTGAACAATTATGACTCAGAAAAGAGTCATACTGCAGACTTTAAGAAATCAGCACAATGTGCTCCTGTGGCTGAGAAGGCTACAGAACACTGAGCATCATCAGAAAGAGTATTGGAAACAGAGCAGAAAATTTAATCCATCCCATCCATGGAAACATGGTTTACCCACACCTGGAGTCATGAGTATCATTTGGTCATTACAGGTCAAGAAAACCAGGAACTGGCATGGAGAACCAGAGAAGAGCTATTAAATGGGACAAGGAACTTTTTTATGAGAACAGACTAAGAAATAGTATTATTCAGTTTGGAAAGACAAAGACTTTAAGAGAATATACCAGAGTCTCAAAGTGTTGTGTTTGGCTAGCAAGAACACAGAGTTTACCCTCAACATTTTAAAAAGTCCAATTTAAGAGTACTGGAGAAAAATTCTATGATTAATAAACATAGCAGGTTTATTACCTCAGAAGATGATACAGATCACAAAAAAGTAATTTCAAAAGATTACTTAATTGATAATGCCACAAGGTTAGTCAGAAAGCCAAGAAACAATCTGCAGATAGATTTAGGCTAGGTTGCTATAAGCAGACCAGAGATTGTTAGCCCATGTTTTTATAGTTCTAGCACTGAAATCAAAAGTAACCCTGAAACTGCTTTTGTAAGACATTCATTCTTACTATCGATAAAAACAAACTCACTAAAATTAGCAATCCCTCGGACTCTGTCAGGGACCCTCTGAGGACTTATCAGTATCAGTAAGGTCTGTCTCTAATTAAACTCAGTTAGCTCTGGAGGCTCCCCTTCTGTCACTCAGAATTGTACGGATGGAGCCTGGATCTCCTTCATTGTGGCACAGAAGGCATACTAAAAGGCCATCTGACTAGCCAACGATGTTGGAAACAGCCTGTGATTCCCAATGATGTCTCCTCATTTTTGTGCATGTTTTTTTTTTTTAAAGATTTTATTTATTTATTTGAGAGAGAGAGAGAATGAGAGAGAGAGAGCACGAGAGGGAAGAGGGTCAGAGGGAGAAGCAGACTCCCTGCTGAGCAGGGAACCCGATGCGGGACTCGATCCTGAGACTCCAGGATCATGACCTGAGCCGAAGGCAGTCACTTAACCAATTGAGCCACCCAGGCGCCCCGTGCATGTTCTCTTAATTCCACTGCTCATCTCTTGTTGAAAGTATGAGAACTGTAGAAGTCTATTCAGAGCCTTCCAGAGCGTTGTAACAGTTACCCCAAAAGAAAACTCACAAAAAAAGGCCAAGGACCTCACATTCTTGATGGACCAGTTATCCAAGTGTCACTATGCCTTGAAGTTCGGGGTTAATGCTTCTTTTCACAGCCCAATCAGTGATAGGATGGAGAATCTTAATGGCAGATCCACTGATTTGTGATTTGTATTTGTCTTCCTCTGTCAACTGAAATGCTATTGTGCCAATGGACATTTAATGAATTGACTTAAGAAAGGTCAGAATGAAGCTGGCCAGAAGATGAGAAAGGGAAAGGTATCACAGAAAAGCTGTGATCAAGGAACAGTCACAGATAGAAGGAAGAAGATGAGAATGGACTCATATAAGAGCCTGAATTCTTTAGCTTTGCATTCTATTTTATTATAATTGAGTCTCCATGTCTTTTGAAGATCACCTGCTGGTAATTTAAGGAAATAATGAAGCAACCATTTAGTTCCAAACATTCCTCAACAAAACAAACTCCAGGTTTCAGGGCTGGTGCATCAGCCACCGCTATTAAATAAAAAGAAAAAGTCTGCTATAAGGAAAAATCATGTTTTTGGCTAATATCTACATGTTCTCTTCAGTATACTGTGATTAAAATGACATCTCCAGAGGTTGACTTGTTTGTTTGTAAAACCGTTGCTTTAATTTGGTCATTACTTCCAGAGTTTCCAGGGAAAAAGTCTGAAGGGTAGTTTTCCCCTTAAATATAATGTGCTTCATTCTTTTAAACATTTATTACCACTAGCCCTGGAATCTGGCTTCTCTATTATTTGGGGGATGATTGGCTGTTTCCCAAGAAGGCAGTTTGATGACTCCAGGACACCAAGTACCCAAAATGGTTCTACTGGGTAATTCAGTAAGTACCAGGCATTCTCCCTGAAGACTATTAAATACGAACCTTGCATTATAATATAAATGGACAGAAGTTATTTTAATAGTAGACTTTTAATAGTGAAAATCACAGCCACACAAATGGAAGAGACTGACAATCCAATAACCAATCACATTTAGTTCTGAAGCAAGTTATATATTCATTTCAAGTAAATTGGCCTTTCTGATTATGATTGCTTGGGAACTGGGACCATAGAGGGGTAGAAAGTAAAAGATCTCAGGAGGATTCCAGGCAATGAAATCAGATTCCAATCCACTAATTGTACTGTTAGGGGAAAAGAGCACAAATCCAGTAACATTACATTCCCAGATATTTCAATTCTTATGGGAGGGGATGCACAGTCATTATTTCCAGTGTTTTTGCCCACCAACTCACCATGAAAGTTTTCTGCTAAGGAATAATACTGGTTGATTAGACTTCACTGCTTTTCTATTTGTCAATACAGAGTTATGATGCTACTAAAGACTGACAAGCCCACCCAAAGAAAGTCAAGACAGCCATGTTGCTTTTTAATGAAGTTCTGGGACCTTGAAATACCTCATCTGGAAAACTCAGAACTTACTGTAAAACTTTTGCCACAGTTTCCTTAAGACTCTTGGTTAAATTATCCCAAGCTTCAAGTTAAAATTCAAAAATTTAAAACCTATCTAACTTTCATTTCTATATCAGTTCAAGGTAGCAGCTAAGATTTGTCTTATAACAATTCAATAAGGCAAACAGTACTCACAATTTTATGAATAACGAAGATGAATCAACTAAGGGTCAGAGACATTATTTGTCCAGTGTCACACAGCTAATTAGGATGTCTGGGATTTGATTCCATAGTTCACCACTGGAAGGAGAACCCCACTGATTCTTATCAGTAAATATCTCAGCATAAAGTACAGTTGACCCTTGAACAACATAGGTTTGGATTACCAAACCCCCATGCAGTCAAAAAACCATGTACAACTTTTGACTCCTCCCAAATTTAACTACTAGTAGTCCACTGTTGACCAGAAGCCCCACCTATAACAGAAGCAGTCAATTAACACATATTTTGTATGTATAGGTATTATCTACTGTATTCTTACAATACAGTAAGCTAGAGAAAAGAAAATGTTATTAACAAAACCATAAGGAAGAAAAAATACATTTATAGTACTGTATTTATCGAAAAAAATCCATGTGTAAATTCAAACTTGTGTTGTTCAAGGGTCAACTATACATTCCCAACATTTTAGGGCTCCTTTTGAAAAATAATGGCCCATCCAAAGTCAACACATTTGAGTGTCCTTGACAATAATGAACTATATTTCAAATTTTCTTCAGATGCTTAACATTTAAGGCACTGTCCTACATACTGAGTTGAGTGCTGTGAGTACACTCCCTAGACTTTAGAACTTAAAGGGACTATGAAAATGATCAAATCCAAACATCACATTTTTATATTAAAATTTTTAAAACTCAAGACATTAAATTGCTGGCTTGTAGTCACAAAGCCAATTAATTGTCAAATTGAGACTAGAACTCAGATTCCTGAAATCCAGAACACTGCTTCTTCCATGATATATTGAGATGTACGATCTAAGTCTTTGCCCTGAAGGAACTTGTAGTCTAACTGGGAAGACAGAATGCAAATCATGAAATGATAAATAGCAGCACAAAATTCAAATTCCAACAAAGACAGCAAGGCAAGTTGCCACAAGAATACATTATGATCAAACAAGGGTTACAATTCAGGGGTGAGAGCTTGGAGTAAGTAGCCTGGGAAGTCATGCTCAAGAAGAAAAACTTGGCCATGTGGAAACTCACTGATGGAAGATACATGGGAAGTCACTTGGCTGGTGGGAATTAAAGTATATGTAGCAGCAGGGAGACTAAGATACAATAAGGATCCAAGTAAGCTTCTATAAGCCTCCTCTCCTTGATAACATCATGTGTCACTCTGATCTGCCTGTTTTTCTATAAGCTCCATCAGTAAACTTTAAATCATTGCAGTACTTAGTACACGCCTAAAGTTCTACAATATCTCAGGGGACTGCCTAAAGAAATGAAGCTGTAATCAGAATTACAGATTAAATAACACCAGAAAAGATAAAAATAGTCCCTGTGGAATTAGAATGAACAACATAAAGGACTTCACTCATTTTCTGCTCATACCCAAAGTTATCAACAGTCCCAAAAAGGCAGAACTAGAGCCTGCTATCAGCACAGTACTAATAACAGCCTACTTATCAGCCCACTGACATCATCTAGTGATGGTAAATTGCTTCAGATTGTGGTGGGCATTCACCAGCTAAAAGGCCCTTTCCGATTTGGGGTAGGGAAGAGGTGTTTAAGACAAAAGAGGAAACAGTTTGAGGATGTGTGTTAATGAGCGATTTTTCAAACACCCATACACACTTTGTGATAAAATGCTTCTAAGTAAGGGTCATTTCCTGTACAGACAATGTAGCTTTTCTTAGGCCCATACCAAATTGCTGCCTGGCTGAATATCTACACTAATCAAAGGCTATGTCCCTCAGCAAGTGAGAGACAAGCTGAACACCAGTCAGTGCATGATTAACCATTGGGAGGTGTCATGCCAAGGCTACGGCACTAGTAGGATAGCTCTTTCTCCATACTCAATGCAAATGCAGTTCATTCATAGGTACTTAATGCTAAGCTACACTGAAAAGGCAGACTTGGTGCTGAGCGAAGCTGAGAAGTATCATATTAAATGATTACTTTACATGGAAAGACCAAAATAATCGCTTTCCTTTTCACAGGAATATGGGATTAGATAGAATTCGTCAGTTCAAACGCTGATGGTCTGGGAAATCTTCATGTTATGCTAGCTAAAGTGGGGATGGGACAAAGACAGCTGCTCTGAGACTTTTGTTTAATAGATATTAGGGGAAGTTAATGCCTAGTAATTCTGCCTGTGTGGGGACACTTATTCAGATGGGGGACCACACAAAGTGTCTAACAAATCCTGGTACCTCTGACCTATAGGCCAGCAGTGGTATGGAATGCACTGCCAGGCATTTCTCAACGGATACCATCAGTAGCCGAGGGGATCAGACAGCAAAGTGCGAATACTGACTACAAATGTTGAACGGGTCAAGGCAATCATAAAGTGGAGAGTGAACCAATCAAAGGTAGTAGGAATATTGTGCACGAAAATAACTGTGTGATTTTGTCTTAGAAGTATTTATGGATTCCAGATAGATGAAGCAGGCCAAAACAGCGACCCCCAAATCTGGCAAATCCAGCAGGGCCCTGGAAGCTTGGGAGTATTTGCTGAAAACTTTACGAAATTGCTATCTTAATGAAATTCTTAAAAAGATGTGTGTGGAGGAGTAATTTATTTTAGGAGGGTAGTGCCTTCCATCCACAGATAAAAACTTTTGTTTTTTTCCCCTCTAGAAGTGGTGGGGGATTTGTGTTATATAGCTAGAGCTTCCCTGGAGAAATACTGACCAGCTTCTTGAGAGCTCTATGGTAGAGTCAGCCAGCACTGTATGAAAAGTGCAGAGCACTCAATACAGTGGGGATACAGATCTGCCCTGCCTTACTGGCTGCCAGTTCTCTGCTCCAGGAACTTCCTCCTCCTACTAACCCCCAATTCAATTTGCACAGAAATTGCCTGTATCTTCATACTGAATACACTAACTCCTAACTCAGGAAATAAATGCCTCTTCAGCTACAGAGACCCTCTCCCCTCTCTATTCTCAGAGGGCAGAAGGGATTATTTAAAAAAAAAATAAAACTTTTTGTCTCCTTAAAAATTATTTAACCTGAGTACCTGCTGAGGGCATCTGCTGAGTCAGTGCATGGTCTGTGGGGATGTCCTGGTGTCCTCGTAAGATGCAGGATTGTGTGCATAGTCAGGAAAGAGGCATGTCCACAAGGCATATTAGCAGTCCACAGGCGATAAACCTCTGAATGAGGGAACTCATTAGAATAAGTTCTTGTGTACATCATTATGATACCTTAGCTATAATTAATGCCAACCACTCCTCTCTTCCTGGGGTGATTTTCTCTGGTATGACACACATCCATTGCCATCACCAGACGGGCCCCATACCAGCCTCATGCATGGAGCAAAATCCCATGAAGATTTTTTTTAAGTCAACAAGAAAAAAAACTGCATCAGAGAAGTTTTCATCAGGGATGCCTGGGTGGCTCAGATAGTGAAGCGTCTGCCTTTGGCTCAGGTCACAATCTCCAGGTCCTGGGATTGAGCCCCACATCGGGCTCCCAGCTCAGCAAGGAGTCTGCTTCTCCCCCTCCCTCTGCCTCCCACCTGCTTGTGCTCTCTCTCTCAAATGAATAAAGTCTTAAAAAAAAAAAGTTCTCATCCGATAGCACTGGTATTTTTTTTAGATTCTAAATCCAAAGCAGAGAACCATTTATCCTTAGTAATTTTGTCACAGGTCTTTGACTATTAGGAGTAGTTCCTGGGCTTCTACTAAATTTCCAGGTTCATTATGGCCTTAAGAGTCAGGTAACAAATGCATTGTTTTTTGGGGGGAGGGGGCAGTAATATATCTTCTTATACAGTTTTTCTTTTCTCAACTTATTTAAAATGATTTCAAATGTACAGAAAAACTGCAAAAATAGTAACCAAGAAGTTCTATATACCTTTTACTGAAAGAGAGCATTATTAATATTTTGCTACAATTGTTTTATAATTCTGTCAACACACACAGTCTTCTTTTTCTGAACCATCTGACAGTAAGTTGCAGACATCATACATCTTGACCCATAAACACTTCAGTGTTCCTAAGAACATGGACATGCTCTTACATAACCATTGTGTAATTATCAAAATTAGGACAATTTAACACTGATATATCATCTAATTCACAATCCATATTCAAATTTCACCTACTAACATAATAATGTCCTTTATCTTAATCTCCGTCTCCCTCCCACCCCATATAGAATCAGTTCAGGATCACTTCTGGCATTTAGTTGTCACTTCCTTTTAATCTCCTTTAAGACACTAAATAGAGTTCTTTGGTCTTTGTCTACATGATAGCAACATCTTGGATGAATGGATGAAGCTATCATTTCATAGCTTGTCTCTTAGTCTGAGTTGATCTGGTATTTCCTAGTATTAGATCAGTTTGTGAAAATGTGCCAAGAATACTAACCGGATGTGTTCTTCTCAGTAGATCCCATCAAGACATAGGTAACGTTAGTTTGTTCCATTGCTAATGAAGTCGACTTGGATAACTTAGTTACCATAGTGTCTACTAAGGTTTCACCACTGATAAGTTACTATGTTTCCTTTTGTAACTGATATGTAAACTCTGGGGAAATAATTTGAGACTATGTAAAAGTCCTTCCTCTTTCTCACCCAACTTTCACCTTTTTTTTTTAAAGCATCCATTGATGAATCTCATAAAATTGTGATCGTCAAATTCCTTCATTCTGAATAAGGGAAAGCTCTTCCTCACAAAAAACAACTAGCAAATTCACTTTTAAATGTCAGGGCTGGCAAACAATCTGGTATCTACTTTATTGGCTAACCTGTTACATCAGGATTTTCTGTGGGCCTCTGTCTTCTCTCTCTCTCAAATAAATAAATAAAATCTTTAAGAAAAAAATGTTGTTAAATAAACTGATAAATATATTGGTAACCCCATTTACAGCTCAACCCTGCTATACAAAAGAAATCTGCTATACCCTGAAAAATCCTCAACAAAAGGCACAGTTATGATTCTAGACAAATAACGGAGAGCACCTGCCTTGATCCCTCCAGAACTGGAGGGATAATCTGAGTTTCTGAGGGAGTCCATTGGTATGCTGAAGCCTGGGGAAGAGACAATGCCAATTTGAGTAGCTCATCTTGCGAGACAGAGATGTTTCCAAGGACAGTAAGAACATATAGTGGAGGGAGATGGCAATGGATGGGATGAGGTTTGGGACATGATGCAAGAATGTCAGCAAGGGTACCAGTGTGCTGTCTGGATCACTGGTAACCTGTTCCTTAGTCTTGTCAGTCACAAGTAACTGCCAGAGGCAGTTGAGATTCTAACAATTCTGCTAATAGGGACTCAGAGAAAAATTAGACCTCTCCTAGCCTATAGGGAGGGATGCACATGTACACCCTCCCATTACCTCTCTTCAAACAGCTGTTGTAAAAAGCTATTACAACCAGATTGGACAGCATATATTCATTCTGAACAATTGGTTTAAAATGTTGTAGGTCACAGGTTTACAAAATGTGCTCTGTGATCCCACTGGGCATTGTGATTTTGGAGGCTTGGGAGGGCAAGGAACCATTCCCACATTGACCATTCCAGTTCAATATTTAATTGCTTTATATTCTGGGCTTCTCTAGAGACTTTTATTTGGAAAAAAAGGGGGGTTTCAATGGGACTTTTTTAAAAAGTACTGTTAAGGGGTGCCTGGGTGGCTCAGATGGTTAAATGCCTGCCTTTGGCTCAGGTCATGATCCCAGGGTCCTGGGATGGAGCCCCACACTGGGCTCCCTGCTCTGCCGGAAACCTGCTTCTCCCTCTCCCACTCCCCCTGCTTGTGTTCTCTCTCTGGCTGTGTCTCTGTCAAATAAATAAAATCTTAAAAAAAAAAAAGTATGTTAAGCAACTAAAAATATCACCCTGATGATTTGCTTTATTACCTATTTAGTAAAGAGTAATGCACATAGAAGAACTTGAGAACATTTTCTGTTCTAGTTATTAGTGGACTCTCTCAAGGTGAAAGATGACAGGTAAATGGAAAACTCCCTCTGGGCTTCCACCAAATGCAGCCAACTCTCTAAGATGTAAATATCTGATGTGGTAGATATAGTAATGTTCACCAAACTGTCCACATGCTCCCTGATGTTCTCCAGCCCCCTTGCAGTTGAGAAGAACTGTGTGACTAGATGTCATCATGGTCTATGGATGTAAGAGTGCTGTATCTCTTCTGGGCCAAAGTACATAAGACCTGGTGTGAGTTCTGTGTTTTCTTACTATGTCTTCACAATCATGGAGGCCTGTGTTGTGATAATAAAACCCAAAGGTAAGCAGACTGGGCTATTCAATCACCACATGGAAAACAGGTACCTTGGAACAATACAAAATTTCTTCCATTAAGCTGATGACATGTGGAATTTGTTACTGCAACCCCATCTATTCTCTCCCAACTAATAAAACTGAAAAATACATTGATTCAGGGCAGAGAAAAGCATTCCATTCAAATTATCATACACATATGCCTCAAGTAGTAGTTCTCAACCAGGAAGTGTATTATCTCCCCCTACCTCCCAAGGAGCATTTGGCAATTTCTGGAGACATTTCTCGTTGTCACACCGAGGGATAAGGGAAATGTGCTACCACTGTCTAGTGGGTAGAGGGAACAAATGCCACCAGATACCCTACAATGTACAAGACAGCATCCACAGCAAAGAATTATCTGCCCCCAAGTGTCAACAGTGCCAAAGTTGAGAAAACCCAGCATAAAGAAAAGGACTATCATCTTCATTTTATGCAGAAAATTATTTACTTGCTACACAAAATCCACCAAAAAAAAGACACACTTCTGCCTATTCTAAAGGTTAGCCAAAAATCAAATATTTAATAGAATTTAAATTTTTTTCCAATGTAAAAAGTTTCCATTTGTTTGAAAAATTCACTATACTTTTTCTCCATTTTCATAAAACAGTGAAGTGAAACAGAAAACAGCAATTTAAACAGATCTATATTGTATATTTAGCATGTTTTCACTTCTTCCTTTTCATACATTGAGAAGTTCAAGGAAGATTTCTTCACCTAATCCCCTTTTTTAGAAAAATGTGATGTTGAAGAGTGTCTATCCTGGAACTAGAAAGTACATTTCTCAGTTCTAATCTCATTGCTCTTTCCACTACATCACACTGTTCTCCTTCATTAAAAAATGCTAAATAGAGGTCTGAGGAATGTAAACAGCTGTTCCAGCCATAGGTAGGTTGGAAGGGTGGTGGAGCACCGTGTTCAAGGACGATGCATAGTTTCCAGGTGAGAGTGTTTGGTTTCGACGGGAAGGGCAGAATAGAAAAGGCAGAAAGAAAGCCTCCATGATGAGCTCACCAACACAGCATGTCCCCATTCAACCACTGCTCCACAGACCCATTTGGCCACGTCTGTCTGCATCATCTTGTCTCCCAGGTAAGCACACAAGTGTGTAAGGCAGAACTGAACCACAGCTTGGCAAGAGCTGTGAGAAATTTCACAAAGTAATTGTATGTAAGCTGGATTCACAGCTGGGATATCAAATGCCAGATCTGGCTCTAGCTAATTAACTATGTGCCCTTGGTCAAGGCACCACAGGCGTAAATTTTCTCACCTTGACATGGTAATATTGTAATTAAGTGTGATAAAAACAACCACATTATCAATAATAAATAACAGCTACTATCATTGAGTACTTCCTATAAGCCAGGAACTATACCAAATGCATTTCATTACATTCTGAAGACCAACCTTGGCATTATTAGCCCCCTTTACAGATGAAGAAACTTGACACACAAGAAATGAAGCAACGTGATGAACAAAATTAACAACCAGGATCTGAACCAAAATCTACTTCACTACAAAGCCAACATCCTTAATGATTAGACTAACTGCCCCTGGCCTCCAAGTCTCCAAACCTGCATCTCTAGAATACCTCCCTAAATGATTTAGGTTTCTGTGAATGATTTGTGGGGTCTCAATCAATTGGAAGCATAAGCCAAGGGTCCTTCAGCTGGGATTAACCAGCTCAGATATTATTATTGCTCATCCATAAACCCCAAAGGTGAAACAGGTTGTTCATAAACCTCATTGGGTTTGGTTCTCAAGCTAACAAACAACATGCAAATAAAAGATTTAGAAGCTAGAAGCCCACAAGATCCAAACCTAAATTGAAGTTTTGCAGAATACCCAGTGAGGTGGAAATACACAGGGTAACTGAATGACCAAAAATAGTTCTATTAGACGAACTATGTTTGCAGGCATAGCAAACAGAATTTTCTGTTGTGCTATCTGTGTGCATTCTACTGTGTCTTTAAAAATGAAGAAAGTGATGGATCCACACAAAAATAAAGCAAACATCACCTCCTGGATATTCTCTCACTTTGCCAGAAAGCAGGAGTCACCCTGTAGAGGAACATTTTAAAAGGATGTCCAAACCCACATTTAAAAAAGATGTCCCAAACTCAACTTTCTTTACCCACACCTTCCATATATTTGGGGAGTCCTCTATGGGGATGTGGGATGGGGAGGAAGTGATATGGGTTATCTTTCTCCTAATCATCTTTTGTTCCAATGTTCTTCTTCTGATATATTCTTGAACTCTCTCATCTCTCAGCCCCTGGCTGGAATTCACTTCCCTCCATTCCATGTTAATCTAAATGTTAATCAGTTTTCTCAATATGGCATTTACGTTAGGTAGATTTATACAGTAAAACTGTATTAAAGAGTGAGGATAATGGTAGGAGACAGGGAAATACTGAATAGAAAACATCTTACCATTAGTATAAGCCAGCAATGTTTTCAAAAACACAAACCACACTCACATCCGGGAATGGGCCACTGTTTGTCCTTGGGCCTCTAATCCCCTCTAATTACCCTATCTATCCCTCATTTCATAAACCCTTCCTCCCTTCTCTATTGGACTACTTATGAAAACTATAAAAATTCCTTTTATTTTATTATACGGTGAGATTCTGTTCTTTTAGTCTCAGTCTAACCCTTCATAAGCAAGCCTGAGGTTGTGAACTTTGTTTAGAAGGTCCAAGGCTGTGAAATAGGTCAGCAGACCAGGCTGGCACACCCCAGAGAATCACCTTCCTTGGGAAAAATTGGGCTTCTTGACTGAAGGATGTTTGTGGTTATAAGTGACAGATGTTATGACAGAGCCTTCCAGAGATAAGTGTGACAGAGGGGCTATGTGGGAAACCAGGCAGCCTCTCACTGCTTGGGAAGTTCTCTGTTTTCATCTAATGCTTTCAGCACTTGCCTGGTGTTCAAATGCCATAAAGCATCTCCCAGCATTAGATTCTCGTGGGAGGGATTCGAGTTCAGCAAGTAAAAGCAATCCAGTAATAAGAACATACAAGGTCTATACCAAGCATTGACTGGGTTCGCTTTCGTCACTGAATAGAGTGTGTACATTTTGGTTTTTACTTGCTGAACCACAGATATAACTGGAAGTAAATGAGAAGCAAGGCAATATAAGTAAGACAAAGCGATCATCAGGATTATTTTATTCTGAATTAAGGTAAACTAAAAAGTAAATACACAGACGTGCATGCACATACAAAGATACAATCTGTGCCCAAGTCAAGTAAGTTTCAGCCAAAATCTGTTTGTCTGGGATAAATGATCATGTGCACCACATCCCTTCATCCATTCTACTTCTGATGACTTCCAACCTTTGAGCAAAAATAGGGGGAGAAAGAAACTAGATTTCTGGTGAGAGGCCAAATATTTGGGAGGTATGAAAAGAGACCCTGAGAGGCATGGGATCACCTGGTGCCATCTCCTCCAGTGATGTTCTCTGTAACTCTCCTCATCTACTCCCTGTCCCACTCCCGCCCCCCTTCAGCCAGTCTCTGATACACAAGCTCACTGATAAGCAGAGGGGAAGCCAGCCAATTTTCTTTTTATCCAAGTCAGTGAATGTGAACCACTCATCATTTACAGCAGTTCTCTTGAGACCTGAGAGCTGACCTCATGCTTGTAATCAGTTCGGAGGCTCCTGACCTCACCTTGCTCTCATTCCAGCATAGTATCCCCAGTGATAACCAGCAGTGGCTGAGATAATTCTTTTATTCTATAACTGATAAAGCCTGAGTTGTAAAGTCAATGGCTTTCCCTTTTCTATCTTCTCTCCCCAATCCCCAAACCATCTAGCTTCTCTTAGGGGTCCCAACTAGGCACTACTGTAAACAGCCCTAATGGCCCATCCAGAGATCACTTGCAGAAGGTGTTTTAGGAACCAAGAGCAAGAATGACTCACCCTCTCCTTCTGTTCTGGTTCTAAGCAGACACACAGTCTAGTGTGTGTCAAAGGTCCTCTAATGGGGCTTGGATTCCAGATCAGACTGACATTTATTTGCTGTGTAGCTGTGACCTGGTCACTTAACTTCTCTAAACTTCAGATTCTTAATTTTAAAAGTAACAAACCAGAGTAGAAGACCCAGAGAGGACTGACCAGGGCCGCAAGTATATATAATAAGAGCATCTATACCTATCACTTAAACAACTACTTTCACGGTGCATCAGTTTCATTCCTTATCATGGGCAGTGAGAAGAACCTAGATCAGATAGTCTCAAGTCTAAATCAGAATAAACTATGATTTACCAGAAAACTCACTAAACCCTTCAAAGCCTTTATCCATGGATAACTGGAAAGACTGTTGGACTGCTGATATGAAATGCAATGGTTTATTGATTCTCTGTGACCTTACTCGCACTGTGAGTCACTGAGCCATGCTCCACTCGGGCTCAGGAGTTTGGCAAAGAATGTCAGGGCAAGGAAGGATTTTTTTTCCTCTATGCCTCAGGATTCTGAATCATCAGGTGTCTTTCCAGGCCTTTTTGTCTCCTGGGAATGACTGTGCTCTCTGATGTATGAAGCCCTGTTGTCTGGAGTATGTTAATAAAATTGGTCTTTCAGGGACCAATTATTGGACCTATCTGAAAAGTTCAGGATGAGCTAGGTTATGCTGCAGTAACAAAAACAAAGAAAACCCAGTGGCCTAAAACATCAAAGGCTTAATTTATTGTTCATGCTACATGGCCATCATGGGTCAGCTGGGGGCTATGTTCAGCACTGTCCTCATGCTGGGAACCAGGCTGACAAAAGAGCCTCTATTTGAATATTACTGGTCACCACAGCAATTGGGAAGAGAGAGTATGGTGAATTATGTACTGACTCTTAAAGCTTTCCCTAAGAAGTAATATATGATCACTTCTGCTCCTATCATTGGCTAAAACAAATCACAGGACTATACCTGACATCAAGACCTAGAAGGACAGCAAGGAACATTTACAAGTAGTACTAACGATGACCTCAGGAACTTTTTCTATTTCATCATATAGAGGATCCAATCTCATGGTGACAAGCCTATATAGATAGTGTCCACATATGTCCATATCATCCAGCTGAAAACATTCAAGAGATCTTCCATATCTTTGCATATTCCTCCACAGCCCCCAGTAGGCCTAAAGACCATGTCTCCTGACAAATGAGGAAAAAAAAGCTAAGAGATCACTCTTGAGTTCCTAAAAGGGTATACATGGAAATAGCTTAGGGGAAATGGAGCTGAGAAAATTGCTTTAAGAAAAAGGAACATCACAAATCCCAACAAAACTCTCTACTGCCTTTGAAAATTAAGTTTCTGGAAGCTTATGCTCAAAGAGGAAGGCTTTCACCTATAAAAAATACACCACAAACTAACTGGTTCTACTTTTACTATTTAGTAGTGTATAGATTGGGGGGGGGGGGTTACTTACTAAACCATAAATATAATTGGAAGTAGATGGGAAGGGATATAAGAAAAATTCAAATTATTTTATTCTGAATCAAGGTAAATTAAAAAGTACATGCACATGCACAAATGAAAAGTAACTAACAAAACAAGGCATTTGTAGCAGAAATGTAGGAGAGTTCCCATAGCTTCATATCATTAGTGCCACTTGATGTCATTGTTTTATATTTTGGTCATTTTAGTTTTTACTTGCATTTCCTTGGTGGCTGAAAAAGTTCAGTAATCTTGTTGAATGAACTAAAGAATAGAGCAGGAGACTCCTGAAGGAGGAAAGGGTCAGCAGAGTCTTAAAAGTAGGAGATGACACTTCAAATTTGACTCTTAGAATTGCCTTCAGGTTTCACTTGAGAGCAGGGCAGTTCTGATACTTGTGCTGAAGCTTTTCCTAATCTAGAAGGCAGTGCAGAGCAGTGGGGAGTGTGTGACTGTCCTAAGCCCCATATACAGATTCCTAGGAATGGCCTAATTCCTGCCGTCATCAGGAAAGCACAGAAAGCCTGATAAAAAGTAAAGGCAATGTCATCAGCTGAAACAAGGGCCGCCGGCTTCTTTTTTCACCCTCTCATCCCTGGTCTGCCTTTCTACCTGGTCACAGCTGAAGCAAGACAGGCTGGTCCCAACGGAAGACCAGAACTTATTTAAAAAGCCTGGGCTATAAACAGGTCATGATTTTCAAATGCAACCAAAATTCTGAAGTCAAAGGAGCTTTCATAAAACAACAGTAGAGAGTCTTCTGTTTTCAGAGTAGTGATTCCTCCTGGCAATGAGAGTTGGGGAAAGTTCACTAACAAAATTGATACTCAATTTTTCTATGAGTAATGGGTATGGAATTTTAAAGCAAAGACTGAAAGGTATATAGATATTTTATTACCATGAATATTTGGAGCATAGCAAATTAAGTGTGATTCAAAGAAAACTGTGGATATCTTTTAATTTTTGGTTTTAAAAAATCTTTTTTATTGAGATAAAATTGATATACAACATTACATTAGTTCCAGGTACACAACATAATTAGATATATGTATATACTGCACAATGTAAATAATCATTTTATAGATGTTCTAATGGTTGCCTGTTTACTTCCACTGTGAAGGACTCTCAAAATTTGAAGAATGTAGGCAACTCAAAGAAAGAATTCCTTGTTATGCAAATATCAAAGATCCATGAAGAAGTTTTTTTGTAATTTTGAGGACAAGGCTAACAAAAAAAGCAGCTATATTCCTGTAAACTTAACGTAGGGAAGAGTTACCTCTCTTCATTTTGAAACAAATGCAAAGTTGTCATTTCTGTGAGATTAGGCATTGGGGAAATTGTTTAGAGTGCTCTTGCTGTCTATAGTAAGCTGGAACAACATCTAAGCATTTCCAAAAGCCAAGACTAGCTCATCTTGCGGTTGACTGCTAAAGAATTCTCCAAGATAGATAAAAACAATTCACCTAAAAAATTAATTATTCAAAAGAGTCTGTATTATAGGGCTAATAAGTGAACAAGGATTTCCATTTAAAAAAAAGTAATCTAATGCAAATACAGACACAGACATAACTATGGCCATGGCTACAGATATACTACTGTTTCATTAAAACATAAAAATAAGGAAATAACCAACTGAGAACACTGTATTAAATGGAGGTGCGTTACATTTAAGAAATTAGAAAAGTATCTAATAAGATATATTTAATGTAAAAACTACTACTAAATGAGACCTCAATTAAAAGGCTTTTTAATTAAAACTGACAAATAAGTTTTTAAATGTTATAAAAAAGTTAATTATAAACAAAAATTATAATTTAGATCAAATTTGTATATCATATCCACCATCCATTCTTGCCTCTGGTTAAGTTCCAAAATATTTTATTAGTTTCACATTTTTCAATGTTGCTTACTATGCTAATAGTTGGTGGACCACATACCCCATTATTTCATGACCCACAAATGTAAAAGGTAATAGACAAATACTAAGGTCTACTAAAATTGAAATGGATAATAATGGTGAAAGACAACAGAGGACAGAAGAGGACAATGGGCCCTTGAGAAGATCAGGCGCCTCTGCCCATATCCAGGAGCACCTCCCAGAGGGCAGAGAAAGGCCAAGTGGTCCTTCAAACACTCTTTAAAGTGCCATTTTCTAGGCTGACCCATCCATCTAAAGGGCAAGGCACTGCTGAGCATTATCTGCTCTGATGCCCTCTTCAATGAGCTGTGTGTCAGGAAATATCAGGCAGTTTCTAAACTAGTACATAATCATCCCTTGAACTCTGAGGCCCAAGCAATCTACATCATTGAACAATGTTAAGCATCACCATAAAATACCAAACAAACACAACAATGCCTTTTGAGACATCCAAACTCATCTTGGGTCAGTGAGTTAATAGCCTCTGGAATTGGGAATATGTATAAACAAGGAGCAGTGGTGAATTCTCTTGGTTTTGGCCCTGGCGGCTGGCAAAGGATGTTTTAATATTTGGGAAAATTCAGGATCCAGAGATTCAGGTTGTAGAGACAACTTATCACTGCAAGTGAGGGATAGAGGAGGCAAAGGCAAAGAAACAGGATGAAATGCGGTTCTCAGGTGAGCAGGGTGAGGGTCAAGCTATTAGCACTTAGCAAAGTGAGGGAGTTCAACTTTTCTTACTATCTTGTAAAGTATGGAAAAACACAGAACAGGTGTTCTTGGTGAGAAGAAAGTTACTATAAGAACAACAAAACGTATCTTCTTAATGATGGGTTTAACATCTCATTATAAGGCAATGATTAATTTTTAAGCTATTTTCAATTATTTTAAAGATTCTACAACAGGGAATTTCTGGGGCTGATATCCATAGTAGAGAAGGAAAGATGTAGAAGGGATTGAAGGCCAGATCTGGCCAAAGTTCTTTCTGAGGTCAAAAGTTTTATGTGTATATGTGTATATACAGGGATCCAAAAAAGGATGAAAACAGCTACCTTGAGGCATGGAGCTTTGAGGTACAAGTAGATGAAGGAGATCTTCAGAGTATGGCTCAAGTGAAATGCAATACAGAACTGTTCAGAGCCTCTTCTAGGGACTTAAATAAATATTGTGTGTTATTGAAGTTATACTAAGCTTCAAACACATTTGGAACTGTATCTTAGTCACTTACTAACAAGATTATCTTCAGTAAGTCTCCTGGTCTTTCTAAGCCTCCATTTAATTACCTGTAAGTTAGAGTAATAATAGTCAACTCCCTGAGGATTTTCTGAGGATTATATAGGATAATATGTTAACATCTGTGGTTCTTTGAATTATTTCTAACTCTTCACCCCTTTCTGTATCCACATCTACTCCCATGTGAGTTGGCAAGTCTTCCCACTAAAAGCAGATTTTATTTCCCTGTACCATTGATACTGGGTTTGGCCATGTGATTTTTTTTTTTTTTTTGACCAATGGAATGTGGGTGGAAGTTTCCAGCATAGGCCACCAGAGGAATCCCTTAATAGAGCTTCCAACCTCTGTCATGAGAAGAATACGCTCTCAGTATATTCTTGTTGCTCCGGGTCTCAGAATGAACATATGTGGAGCATATCTGAGCCAAACCTGCGTAACTTTGAGTGTGTGAATAAATGCTCATTCTGTGCCATTAGGTTTTTGGCTGGTTTGTTACAAAGCAATAGGTGACAAATACAACACAGTCCTAGCATATGGTCTGGGAATCCTCATTTCCCAGGTTATGCACAATAATAAAACTTGTGAATCACTGCAATATACTCACTATTCTGAAGCCACACCACTTTAAAAAGAACCTGAAATGGGAAAATTATCCTGTCTTTGAAATTCTTGAATACACTTTCCTATGCTTTTAAAGATCATTCTACTGCCTTTTTCCATAGGCCTCTTCTAAATAGACTTCTCTTCTTTCCCCTTAACTAGACTCCCCTGTATTCAATACTGGCCTTAAACCTGACTTCTTACAAGCTTTACATGATTACTCCAGCCCACATCAATCGCCCCTTTCTCTGCATACTTGTTGCTCTTATCACCAACCCTGCAGAGTTAAGACTCACTCCATAATGATTTCATGAGCTTCTTCCCTCCTCTGGGCTAAACTGACAACTCCTCCAGGCAGAGGCTGTCTTCGCTCCTGTATCTATTATGGTCTCTAACATAAAGAGAGAGATACAGTCAAGGTTTTCACATCAAGTCAATAGATACTAGTCTACTGGCTTCATGGATTTTTTTTTAAGATTTTATTTATTTATTTGACAGAGAGAGACACAGCGAGAGAGAAAGGGAACACAAGCAGGGGGAGTGGGAGAGGGAGAAGCAGGCCTCCCACAAAGCAAGGAGCCCAATGCGGGGCTGGACCCCAGGACCCTGGGATCATGACCTGAGCCAAAGGCAGACGCTCAATGACTGAGCCACCCAGGCGCCCCAGCTTCATGGATTTTTAAAAGCTACTCTGATAAAACTGAATGTTTCATTTACAAGAGAAGTCAAAATTTCTTCCTTGGGACAAGAGACATGAAATTTCTTCTCCAAAAATAAAACAGCATCTTTCCCTATTCCTTTTTTAAAGGTGTTCCAACATCTAGTTTTGTACTCTTCTCATTTGGAGGCAGGGTCTGTGAGTTTCACAGAAATATGATACTTGTTTCCAAGTGGGAAAAAGGCTTCTGTTTTCAGTCTCACTTATCCCAGATAAATCTGTCCCACCTTCATTTTCTTTAATGAAGAAAGAAAAACTCTTCTTGAAAGAAGCAAGAGTTGCATGATTCTGAGTAGGGTTTCAACCTGCAGTTTCTGAGAGTAATGGTATTTCATGCCTTTGCCCACAGCTTAAAATGCATGAAGATAATTAAGTCAATTAAGTGCAGCTGATTCTGATTCATAAACAATTTTTATCTCCTTTATAGTTATTTTTCTTTATATCAGATGGACAACTATATATATATATATATATATATATGGCATGCAGTCATTATCTAATTTGCTA